>NC_056611.1:4739248-5039248 GCF_018340385.1 Cyprinus carpio
CCCCTCAAAAAAAAACAATGACTCAATCAGATTTAGCACCACCAAAGGACCCAATCGGAATATCAAGTTTTTTTCTGATTCCGGCCATGAACGGGGAAAACCGCAAAAAAATTCAGTCATGAATTTCGTTTTTTCGTTTTCTAAAAAAAAACGAAAAAAAGGAGCTGTTTTCTTCGTTTTCATATGTGAAAGCACGATAAACACTATACATGAACAATGATACCTGGAACCAATCGTTCTAAGGAAACCCATTTTTACTCTACATTGTCCAAGCTCAAAGCATGTTACGCATTTATGTATTTCTCTTCTCTTCGACGCGTCAACCACTATGGAAAATACATAACACATATTGAAGATCTTAAATGTTTGTAATGTACAGCAATGTTAAATAAAATGATGAAACGTTTAAAAAAATGACATAATATAGAAATATAATGTGGAAGATTTTAGATGAGTGATTCTCAGCCTGAACTTGTGACGTAGTGATTATAGCTATTGACTGTGTAACTCAAATCACACTTCACAACACAGTACAGAAAACATAGACCACACTTGTTTTTTCCTCTGGTTCTGTTTAATTTTATAGCGCAAGATGGGGCTTAGTTTCATTTTTACCAATATCCCTTGCTGGTGTTTTCAAGCAGTTAAAGCACACAGCCAATAAACAACCAAAATAAACCCATCTCCTGAATTCATTCACCACATTAGGACAGCATCAAGGTAGAATACACTTTCAAATAAGAAAAATAATACACAGGTCTACGAGTCACAATAGATATCAAGCCCAATAAATATAAATAATTCCACTACAGGTAAATATCCAAAAACAGTACTGCGGTGTGTGCTATCCAGTCTCAAAGTCAATAATTAAAGCAACCCCAACATAAGATATCAACGTCATATAACAATATAATTCATAACACAGCACCATATGGTTGTCTTCAACAGGTTTTGAGACGGCATTTTGAATGTTTGTATCTTAAATGGAGGGTTTCAAAGGAAAAATAATTGATGTTTGGTGTGTGTGTGGTGTGTGTGGTGGTTGTGTGTGGTGTGTGTGGTGTGTGTTAGATGTCATTAGACCATCTGTCCGAGAGTCAATGATGATAAATAGCTTCATGGAGATAGAAAACTAAATGTCAGGCCTACCTGAGGTCCAACGCACAGTAAGTGGATTTTGCGGTCCAGCAAAGACAATATGAACTCACTCAAAGTTGCAGCATTCCAATCCCACGTAGTTCAAACACAGCTGATAAATGAATGGCATACCAAACATCTAACCACTCGTCCACCGTGCAGCCAGCGAAACTCCTGTAACACTGTAGTCTTCAATCTTGTGGTTTCATTGTCTGCGGCTTTACTTCACAGCGCTTACTGTCTGATGATTCAGCCTTTCATATGGCCCCAGACACCACGAGGGAAAGGCAGCAGCTTGCAGGAATTGTAGAAGAATCCAGGCACTCCTCAGCGGTAGCCAGCGAAACGAAGAGCTTTCTTAAGAACAAGTCATTTCCAGTTGCGTTGTTTCATGTTTTGCAACATTTTAAATGTCTACAATCGCCAAGCAATTCATAATCATTACTGCTCATCCCCCCCGTACAACCAAAGATAACTCCAGAGGGCGACAACAACTCCACCTCTGAGCGTGAATCACCCCACCACCTGTCTTTAAACTGAGTTTATTTCTCGATTTTGCCTAGCCAGCCTAATGCTCTCATAATCCCATTAGTTGAGAGTCAATTTGCCCATCTTTGGGCTTTGAGTTGGTGTTACGTCACAGCTATCTTCGTCCTCCGTTAGGATCGAATGGCATCTGTTTATGTTCCTCGTCAATACAGAATGTTGAAATGAAACAGTAAAATCTAAGACTCTTGCGGGTATCTGAGGAGTTCCGATAGAGATCAATAAATTTTGTCTATCTGTGCTGCTACTTCTAGAGGCAGTTGCGATCACAAAAAAAACAGGGCGTTACAAATTGACACAACATGAAACAACACGGACATCTGTAACCTGTAGATTCAGTGCCTATTGGTACTCATCTGCCCATTTGTTGGATTACACGTAGGTCCTTTTCCATTTCTGCGCACGGTTTGCAGTGAAAAGCAGTTGAAGGATGTCCCTTAGACTGGCATATGTGGAAAGTGTCTCATTATAATACTGTCTCTTTTCTGTTGAAGAAATAGACTGTGCCGTCGATTCTTATTGTAATTTCGAGCGCGTTGTCTTTGATGTGCTTTTCTTTGGTTCTCCATGTTTGCTCTATGCTTGCAAATTGTTGAGTCATAGAAGTGGGGAATGCCATTCGAGGTCAGCACACCGAAATCACAGCTCTTCACCTTTCAGAACGCTGTAGTCCATGGTGTCCCATGTGAGTTATACCTTCCCAAGTGGAGTTCTTGCCAAGAAATACGACGAGACCTATTTCCTTATGTACGCGTTTCTTCTGTCACTTCTGCTGGCAAGGTGAAAATGGCGCACATCTTACTTCCGAGTAGGTAGCACAGCAAGATAGTCTCCCAGTGTTAATTTTATCGCATCTTGAATTTTGGATTAGATTTCTGTCCCTATAAACAACGTCAACACGATGGTATGTGTACATAACCAGTTTGCAAACCACTGACTTTTAGATGTCACGCAGGCTGCTGAGTATATCAAAATGCGATACATTAGGTGGAATTAATGTGAGTGATGATTGACCATTTACGCGAACTGAACCTGTAGTTGTTAACAAGCAAGAATCACCCAAGGATAAAATCACAAGATTGTTGTTGTCACCCTTTTAGTAAGTGGTGCAGTCATTTGCGGTAAGTTGGGATACTTGACACTTAAGTATTTAAATGTAGGGTTTGGTGGTGGCTCGTGATAGACGTTATAAACGACAGAATTAAACCAGGCGGAAGTGTTGCTAGATCATCTTGGGTATATTTTATTTGTGACCATTTGGACGAAGTATGTCATTGTAGTGACTGAGTAGGTTTTCTTTATTAAATATTCAATTTGTTTACCCTGAGATCCAATTTTCTGACAATATTGCAGTTTCAGCGTATTTCAAACACGAATCTATTCTCGTCTCTGTCCGCTTTTCAGTATTCCGCAACCACCCTTCGGAAGTTTAACTTGTTTGTGGGCGATGTCCATCGTGCTGCGGTTCTCCAGTTTTTGCCAGTTCTCCATGTCTTTCACATCTCCCCATTGCCAGAGGATCTGGTATGGCAAAAAAAAAACTCAGGTATTGAACCAAACACTACATTTATTTGTTCAATTTTGTACACTAAAATAAAAGAGATCATGTTTTTAAAAGTTACTTCTACATAAATAAAAGAGGTCTTATTTAGCACACACAGACATCAGGCGAAGTCAGCTTGTGACGCAAGCCACAAACAATGATGACCAATCCACAAAAAGCATGTATCTAACCAATGAGAAACACGCCAACTATTGTTGCAGTTTTTATTTGACCCACTTATTTATGTTTACCGTTTTATTGACTGTCAGGAGTTGGTGCATCTGTTTAATTCTGGAACTATTGCAAGTGTATCCTTTCACCGTTGTGAAGAATCGTTACTTACACTGGGATTCTTGCATGTCTGTGTGTATGTCCTTAAAACAGACGAACGTTTTTAAGATCACTATAATGGTGACAAGCCAATTGTGATTTTCTTCTTTGGTGATTCTGCGTGGTTAACATCAGGTGTCTTCAGAGAATGACGTCAATCTATCACTCAAATTAATCACCTAATTAATCAATTATTAACTGCGAGCCACTGCTTCAGGTGTTACTTTTAAACAATACTTCAGGGTATATATGAGTCACAGCACACGTACAGAGTGGTAAATTACCAACTGGCGATTTTTGGTGGCTCGTACTTTGGTCCCAATCGTCGCACATTGGATTATATTCTTACAAAATGCTTGCCAGATCATTAGCTTATAAGAGGTGCGATTGACTCGTTCGGTCATGTTTGTTATCGTGGGTGGTAGGCTATCTTGGACCCGTTACATTTTGTCGCCATTGTTCACAATTCCCAACGTAATCACAGACACCTTCTTTGAATAAATTGCAAGCATCAAACCGCTTGTACTCTCAGTGTGTAGAATGAATACAGAACGGGTGCAAAACAGTGTCTTGGAATATGCCCATAACAATGGTTAAGTCTCCTTCTGATATCAGCTATTTTGATCTGGTCAATTCAGCTTTTTTGGGCTCGTAAGCAGTATGAACGACATGGGAAACAGCTTTCTAGCCCCACGAAGTGAAGGGAAGTAAACTCTATCATTAAAACAACCATGACAAAGAGTTATTTATCAGTGTCTGGACTTAGAAGTCGCCTGACGGGGCAAGGGTTCCAAGCACGCGCGTACAGCCCCTATTATCTGATGTGCAATCGTGTATAGGCGGGTTAATCAGTTTTCAAACTGCTTTTCTATTTGACCAAATTTCCAGGCCCAGAAAGCCACTTCCAGATTCCTCTTGTAACGGTTTAAAAGACTATTCTGAATGTCCACTTGTGGGCTTACAGTGATTAGTGTTCCAGTCTAGATGGCACATGGCTATTTGGGGAACAGAGAAAGATACCGATAGTGTGAATTGAATTTTTGCGAGACACTGTTTTTAGATATCGCTTAATCTAAGACAGCGATTACCTTCATCTTGTTTCCTGCTGACCCTGTCGTCTTGTCCTCAGGCAGAGTTTGAAATATCTGCACACTCTCTGACGGTTACTGTGCTGTTGCTTCCCAAATTAGGTTGACTCTGTAATTGGAAGAGCTATTTTACATTCTTTTGAGTCGTGAATACAAGATTTACAGGCTTTGTATGCCGAGGGGCAAGGTGCGTTTCGTGATGTGCCGTGTTTTGAAGAGTGTGCCCTTCAGGAGCGTAGCATTTCACGTCTAGACCCTGATATACTGAGTAGTCTGCCAAAAGAGAAATCCCTCACTTCGGCAAACTGCGCCATGTGTGCCCATTCGCACTTGTGAAAGACGATGGTGGGTTTTTGGGGGAATTCATGCACCCTCCGTCGAAGCAGAGTGATCTGTAACTGAACAGGATGAACATCCTATGTTCAACGATAGTGTTGCCATTTTATCTAAGCCCATATACGCCACCTAAACATTTCTTTGGCTGATGAGACGAGCAATGCTTGACTCGCGAGTGGATTTAAAGAGCGTCGACTGGCAAAAGCAATTACTTCCTCATACCTGGCCTCTCTTTTGGGTTAACACTGCACCCAGTACTGATCTCACTGGGTCCGTAATAACCACAATGAAGGGATGCTGTCAAAATTGGGATGTACCGAGGATGGTGGAGTCATCAGGCATGTTTTTAATTAGGGGTGGCACCGAAATTCGGTCGCTCTGAAAATGATGTCAACCGCGCCCCCTCCCATCCGTGCGCTAGCGCTGGGTTTCATCACGGTACAAGATGTTATCAATCATCAACCACCCCTCCCCCTCCTTGCCAAGCAGGTTTTACTCACGGTCGAGTGTTTGCAAGAGTTCTGCAGAAGATTAAGCAGTGCCAGCGGGTATGGAAGTATTTTAAAGTGTCAGATGAGGACAACAAACTTGCAATATGTAACGCTTTGTTCTGCAAAAGTCTCAAGAGGGGGGTACGGTGACAAAGAACTTTTGCGACAACAGGTTTGATACACCACCTGAAAACACGACATCCAATTGAACATGAGAGGAGAGTATCAAGAAACAAACATTGGTTTAAAAGTACCCCAGATACATCACAATCACGCTCTGTGGCCAATGCTAATTTGAAAAGACTAAAGAAAATTGAGGGAAGAAGATAAGTGTCAAAAGCACATGGCATTACTGAGAAAGTGATGGAATCTCATTGCCTAGATGACCAGCCGCTTTCTGTGGTGGGGAGGATATTGGATTTCGTAGGCTCATACAACATATTGAGCCACGTTATACACTGCCAAGCAGACGCTATTTTGCAGAAACAAGTCTACCTGCAATGTATGACCGAGTTGCAAAACACGTTCATGAGCTCATGTCCACAGACAGACAAACTCTAAGTTTTACCACAGACATTTGGAGCTCAGACGTTAGCCCAACTAGCATGCTTAGTTTAACAGCGCAGTGGATTGGCTGTGATTTTAAACTGCAAAACATTTTGCTTCACTCACGGGAGTTTGTTGGGCACGGCAAGTAACATGCAGCGATATCTGATGCTTTGTCTACAATGTTTGACACTTAAGCACATTGAGAAATCTAATGTGCATGTGATTGTCCGAGATAATGCACGGAACATGTTAAAGGCTATGGAGGACAGTGGACTGAACAGCTATACCATGCATGGCACATACGCTTCAGTTGGCTGTGAATGAAGGATTGCTGAATCAGCGCAGCATTTCTGAAATAACAGCAATCGGGAGAAAGATTGTGGGACACTTCTTAAAACATTCTCCGCTGTGCTTATTCCCGACTGCAAGATTGCAAATACAGTTTGGGATGCCACCCAAACGCCTACAGGCAAGGATGTGTACACGCTGGAATAGTAACGTATCTACATGTTGCAAAGTTCACTTGAGCAGAAGAAGCGGGTCAGAAGCTGCCTATATGACAGATTAATGCATCTGCCCGGGCTACTTGCCGTGCACACCAGTGGATGCTAATGGAAGCCATAGTTCTCTTCTCGCCCCACCCTTCGAACAGATGACCAAGGAAATTAAGCGCGGGCAGCCCCTCCGCTGCAGAGGTTTTTTCCTTTGATCGCAGCACGGAAGCGTCTGTGGGGGGGAAAAAGAGGTGGAAACAGATCACTGGTGTAAAAACAGCATAAAAAAAGACTCTTTTGGAGGGTGTTAACAAGCGCTTTGACGACACCGAGTCCAACCCTCTATACTGAATTGCACACTATACTAGACCCGCGCTTTGAAGAATCATTATTTCGACGAACCGCGAAGAGAAAAAAGCGCGACTTAGTGCGTGAAAATGACACAAAAAAGAGCTGACTTGATATTTCAAAATCTGGTGAAGGAAGAGATCTCGATCGGGAGGCGCTGCGCGAACCGCAAACGGTGCCTGAGAAATGGTCACTGCACAAGTGAGGCGGCGACACGCCTTCTCATCACCTTTCTGAGATGTTTGACGAAATTCTACAGGGGAAAGCACCCAATTCGAACAATGTTGACACCAAGCGCTAGCCGCCCAACACAAAAATAGAGATGGAGTCTAGCTGACCACAACCCATTGCCAGAAGCGACAATCCTTGGGACTCAATGTGCCCGCAAACAAAGGACATTCTCTGACTTTCCATTGCTTGCATAGATTGCACTCCAGGGTATTTATCTTCCTCCCAAGCACCCAGCAGCACAGACCAGTCGAGAGTCACGCAGGTATTTATCTGCCCCAAGCACCAGCACAGACAGTGAGAGACTATTCATTTCTTGTTATAATGTTGTTAATGAGATTTTGTTCTTTATTTGTTGTCTGAAAGATTTGCTTATTTTTTTTCTTAAAGAGAAACTTATTTAGTTACATGAAAATTTGCGTAGCACTGCACAACTGTGTTTCCTAAGGCTACATAGGCTTAAATGTTGTTTACAGTTTGAGTTTGGATTAAGTTCTATTGCTGTTTTTGCACTGATGTTTTGCATTGTTTTGCACGAAATTTAAAAATGCAAAGGACATAATTGGTTACATGCAGCAATAGAATAGAGGCCCACTGCCATTCCCCAGGATTTTTTGTGTGCAAGTTTTATTCAGGATAATTGTGGATTGTTTTTGTCCCTCACAAAATGTTTTAGAACTATTTGTATTCAAATGGAAGAAAACTTGAAGAATAATATTTACTGGTTTATTTTTTACAAAAAATATTGGAGGGTTTGCTGCGTAACGGTAAGCTGCCCTTACATAAAACCCGGCAGGAGTGATAGACGTATTCTATTGGTTTGTGATTTATCATTTCCGAATCATTTAAAAATTAAGGCAACTACCGTTTTAAAAGCACGTACACAGTTTTTACAGGTTTTAGTTTCGCGTGTTCAGCCAAAAAGATCCCAAATTTCTGTTTCAGCTCAGACATTTTTTATTTTCGGTGCATCACTATGAAAAAGTCATAACAGAGCCTAACTAGAGAAAAACACTCATTCGCATAAAAGGTAGACTATAAAAATGTAGATCTTTAAGTATGGGGGTCCTAGATGTCTGGCTAAAAAATAAGAATATTTTTTGAGGGTAGTTGGTGGTTAATGAAATGTGTTTTAGTGGTGTAGGATAGGTAATAAATAAAGAAATCTGAGTTTATTTTCCTACAATACTGTTACATTTATTGTTTTCCTCTATGTGCCGCCGCTTCTGACAAACGCACGATCGATTGTTTTCAAAAGCCTATGCTCCTATGAAAAATCGATCATGGGGGGTGTGCTGTGCGTTCGGTCAGCCATCCAAAGTGGCTGTGGATTTGGTTTTAATGGCTCAAGCCGCAGGATTTGAAATGTTAATGCTCTTAACATATTGTGATGTTCAATCGCCGGACGTGAAGTGACATAAACATAAACCCAACATAAAACATGATATGCTCATGATTTCAGTCACGGTTTTCTTTGGAAGGCAAAAACCAAGTAGTTTCCGTTTCTCAATGAAACAGCATCACACAACGCGGGCCTCAATGAGCAGAGGCCGGAGGCTCAGAGTAGCCGCAGTCGAGTTCGACACTGCAGCAGCAGAAGTCTAAGGAAGGAGTGTACCAATCTTTATCCTAGAATCGGAGGAACGCAGCACACGGAGGACCCTGAGCGTGTCCAGGCATGACACGCAGTAAGTGGATATTATCGGTCTCTCTCCTTGTTGGAAGTTCAAAACATACAAATAAGGTTTCAGAACCTGGTCACTCAGTGCTTTGCACAGTGTTACAGCATATCAAGGTGTCTATAGACTTAAATAAGCGGTGGACACATGTGTTTACTACACCGAAAATAATTCAGGTACGCACCCTTTTTCTTTGAGTGCAAAGATCATGGTAAGTGTTCTGCAAATATTGGGCTATTATTTGGAGTTTGTGCAGGATCGTAGTCGATGTCGCGTGTGGCTGCCGTTCAGGGAAGACGATGAGCCAATACGACTTCAAATTTATATATACTTTATTTAAAAACCAAGATGGCTGTACATTGCTCAGTCCCGGACTAGGCTGCTTATAATGAAGCAGGTGTGCTTTTGCTCTACTGCGTAAAAGCTATCTACTTTATAATATGGGAAACTGGTATTATCCTGTAAAAAGATTGATATAATCAATAAAAAGAATATTATAGTTTCGTATATATGTGTGAGTTTGTGCAGAAGAGTAGAGTCTGTGGTCATGAAGACGACTGGCCATAACATCTTAAATTATATATACTTATTTAAAAACCAATGGCTGTACATTGCTAGGCGCATCACATCAGTGCTTTATAATGAGCAGGTTGCGTTTTGCTACTGTAAACTAGCGTATATTTTATAATATGAAACATCGTATAATCATAAATGGATGTAAATATAAAAAAATATAGCATATATGTGTGCATATATTACTGCATGAATATATGTTCAATATAATTTTACACATGCAGTACCATATCTTATCACATGTAAATCTATATATTATAAAGTGTATTACTGAATATAAAATGACATATATTGTCACATATTTTTTCAGTATATAAAAAGCGGCAATTCCTTATGTATTGTAATATATTTACACAATATATTATTCGTATAATTTTCTAATATACCATTATGTCGTTTAATATATTGATCATTCATATATTAGGAAATATATTTTCTTTGCGTAAGGGTAATGAAATGCCACTTACTCCTACACTTCTCCAAGCCCTGTTTGGGCTGCTGTTACAGATTCTTATGCATTTATGCAACAGTTTATTTTACTGTTATTTATTCATCCATTGACATTTTTTATTAATATTATTTTTATTTTAACATTTCGTTACGAGAACAGAAAATAAACACAAAATGCAAGATTTCACTAGTTTCACTTTTTTGTAATGTAATAGATTTAAAGAGCAAACAAAATAATATGCATATAAATATGCAGTATTCTCCTCCATGAAGAAATATTTTTGCAGGAACACCTGCCTCAGAAGTAGTAAAATTGAGCTCTTGAATGTTTTTTGCTGGTTGCTTGCACTTTGACCCTAAAGAACAGACAGGAGACAACAGAATCATTAGCTTTAATTTCAGAGCAATGAATCTGTGTTTATTTGTATAGATTTATCCACAGAAATCACAAGCTTACTTCAGTCTACAGACAATGGTAACAGTGGAATATCCTGCGACTACTGATGTTCCCTTTCCATACTTTCTGTAAAATGCTGTAAACAATGGCGTTCATTAATAAACACACTATTTAATCATTACTGAAACATCTTCATATCACATTTTACAGAACAATGTGTCTGAAACACAAAACACTTATTCAACTGTAGTTAGGGTGGGCATGTGTGTCATTTATACGGGACACGTCCTGGCCATGTTTTTTATATTGCCTAACACATCCAAAGTAGTTTGACCAATAACATGCAGGTATTGTACATAATCGATCAACCGTGGCGCACGCCATAAGACGAGAATGAATCCTGGCAAAGGTGCATCCCGTAAAAATGGCCCGTATGGTCACCCTAACTATAGTAAAAACTAAAATTTCATCCATGACTGTGCAAACAGCTTCATTATGGATCCAGTGACTGAAAGAGATTAAAGATGCACTTACACAAAGATGAGACGACTGTGAGAGCCACGACCATCCGCACAATCACACTTACTGAAAACTGAGCCATCGTCTCCTTCTGTGTGTGTGGGATCCTCATCTGCAGCATTTCTCATCTGATTCTTGCTCTGTGACTGTGTGGCAGCTTTATATTTGATGGAAATCACAACAGGATTTCCTGTACCAAAACCCCCGTCGATGACTTCTGGTTTTATTGCTTCTCAAGACCACATTTAAATAACTTCACAAACAGCTTAACCAGCTTCCCCTAGCACAATTCTGAATCAGTTTGGTGAAATTTAAAGTCTGTGTCTAATATTTAAATTATTTATTTCCCCCCCTTCTGGTCTAGGCATCCCTGCCCTGGTTCACACGCCTCAATCCATGCAGGGCTTTTCAGAAAGTCAGTGCGGGAGTGACAGTCCAGACTAATACACAAAACCCACTCAACCGTCCAAGAGGGTCTGGCTGCAGACTTGCACTAATGCAGATATTGCATATAATAAACTGACGCATAAGTGCATTATGAGACAGAACGCAGAAGTTTACCGTCACCATGTGGGAATTATGATCACGCAGTATGAATGATGGATCGGCAGAGAATCGTGTTTCTGCAAGTCATTGAGAAATTATAGTTCTATTCTATTTAAAGAAATATGAGTTAAATGTGTGAATACATAATGCGCGCATATGCAAAAGTTTGTATGTTGTGTAGTGAAGCGCTGATCAAAAATAAATGGAAGCAAATGCGATTGAATATATACAGGTTTATTTCTCATTATTCTAGTCAAAAAACACTCCCGAATGATTTCCTGGCAAAAATAACAACTAGTGTGATTGTAATAAATCTCGACAACGGTGACCTACACTCACCTAAAGGATTATTGGGAACACCATACTAATACTATGTTTGACCCCCTTTCGCCTTCAGAACTGCCTTAATTCTACGTGGCATTGATTCAACAAGGTGCTGAAAGCATTCTTTATAAATGTTGGCCCATATTGATAGGATAGCATCTTGCAGTTGATGGAGATTTGTGGGATGCACATCCAGGGCACAAAGCTCCCGTTTCCACCACATCCAAAGATGCTCTATTGGGTTGAGATCTGGTGACTGTGGGGGCCATTTTAGTACAGTGAACTCATTATCACATGTTCAAGAAACCAATTTGAATGATTCGAGCTTTGTGACATGGTGCATTATCCTGCTGGAAGTAGCCATCAGAGGGATGGGTACATGGTGGTCCATAAAGGGATGGACATGGTCAGAAACAATGCTCAGGTTGGCCTTGGCATTTTAAACGATGCCCAATTGGCACTAAGGGGCCTAAAGTGTGCCAAGAAAACATCCCCACACCATTACACCACCAGCAGCAGCCTGCACAGTGGTAACAAGGCATGATGGATCCATGTTCTCATTCTGTTTACGCCAAAATTCTGACTCTACCATCTGAATGTCTCAACAGAAATCGAGACTCATCAGACCAGGCAACATTTTTCCCAGTCTTTCAACTGTCCAATTTTGGTGAGCTTGTGCAAACTGTAGACTCTTTTTCCTATTTGTAGTGGAGATGAGTGGTACCCGGTGGGGTCTTCTGCTGTTGTAGCCCATCCGCCTCAAGGTTGTGCGTGTTGTGGCTTCACAAATGCTTTGCTGCATACCTCGGTTGTAATGAGTGGATATTTCAGTCAAAGTTGCTCTTCTATCAGCTTGAATCAGTCGGCCCATTCTCCTCTGTCCTCTAGCATCAACAAGGCATTTTCGCCCACAGGACTGCCGCATACTGGATGTTTTTCCCCTTTCACACCATTCTTTGTAAACCCTAGAAATGGTTGTGTGTGAAAATCCCAGTAACTGAGCAGATTGTGAAATACTCAGACCGGCCTGTCTGGCACCAACAACCATGCCACGCTCAAATTGCTTAAATCACCTTTCTTTCCCATTCTGAGCTTAAATCACCTTTTTTGGAGATTGTCTTGACCAGGACCACACCCCTAAATGCAATGAAGCAACTGCCATGTGATTGGTTGATTAGATAATTGCATTAATGACAAATTGAACAGGTGTTCCTAATAATCCTTTAGGTGAGTTTATTTCAGGCTGCAATCAATGCATATTGGTAACTTCGGTTGAGATTTGTATAGTGAGCCATTTTTATGAAAAACTTTTAGTATGCCAAGGCACTCGGAAATATAATGGAAAAAAGCCTTTATTCTCATATCTCGCTTCATAAGGGTGTGAAACTGTGGTTTTTGAACGGTTTTTTTGGTACTGATAGCCCTATTTGTGGGTTGTATGTCATGACTCATGTCACTTCTTTTGGTGTTGCTTACCAGAAGCTACAGGCTGTATGTTATTGTTGATTCACTTAACCAGTTTCACACCTTTATGGATGAAACCACAATACTGAGCATAACTGCACATGATAGGTGCTTTATTTTATCCAGAACTCACATTACAATAATATTTTCAGAAAAGAACAATCAACACCAAATTATGAGAATTTGAACAGAGAAAAAAACAGCTTGCTCTTAACAAACAGAATCAATGATGATAAGAGAAACTCAAGAACGACATCTGACTTCAGCCACAGCCTTAGATGAAATCAGCTGAAATAAAACACATTAAAATGTTCAAGATCTCAGCAGAGAATGATTAAACAACTCCACGAACAGCAGCTCATGTGTGTTTGAAGAGCACATTCACTTATTGCCTAGAGAAGTCATGCGAGGAATCTACGAGATCAGGGAATGATAGTTATATGTTAACAGAAACTAAACTTATTGACACTACAATAAAACAGACATTAAGACGAACTTTTATCTTTAAAACACACTACGCTAGAAAGAAAACAGAGAAGTCTTGTATTTGACACACACACAGACATCAAGAATCAGTACGTGAATCTCAACAATGGCGATGATCAACAAAATATTTAGATCAAACTGAACATCAGAAAGCAAGCCACTAAAAAACACAAAAACAGCAGAAAAATAAAAGCATATGAAGAAATTAGGCTGCAAATTTTATTCATGCCGCAATGCATGCTGGGGATCATGGATGAGTGTGTGTACTATGTCGCCACCCAGCATGCACTGCAGCATGAAGCTGCTTTCTGACTATCAGTGACATGATTATTCCATTCATTCATAAAGAGACAGCAGCGATTTACATTTGAGAGATATGGAGTTAGAAAACAGAGTAAATGAAGTAACCTATAAGAATACACACACACACACACACACACACACACACACACACACACACACACACACACAGACACACACACACAGATATATATATACACACACACACAGAGATATATATACACACACACACACAGAGACACAGACACACACACAGACACACACACACACACACAGAGATATATATACACACACACACACACACACACACAGACACAGACACACACAGAGACACACACACAGAGACACACACACAGATATATATACACACACACACACACACACACACAGAAACACAGACACACACACACACACAGACGCACACACACACACGCACACGCAGACACACACACACACACACACAGAGAGACGTGAATACTCAAGTTAAAGAATTCTGATGTTTCAGGTTTCTTGATTCTAGATTGTCATGTACATTTTGCATTTTGTTCCTTTATGTAGATTTCAAGCATTTTAGTTCATACAGTAATACATTTATTTCACTTCTGTTGAAAAAAAAAATAGAAAGCATCACAGAATGTGTAATGGTTTTACTGGTTATAATGAAAATTGTACTGGTTTTAAAGTAAACTGTAATAGCGTCGGTCTCTACTGGTAATTGGTCACCTTCTATTCATTTTTTACTCCCAGTCCATCCCTGCATTTATATGGGAACATCTATGAGCAATACTTACTCAATAAAGGATCACACAATGAATATTTAATTTTGTCTTCATTTCTAAATATATTTGTATGTATCAATACATAGCCATACAATGTCAATGCATATATTGAAAAATATAACCACTAGTTTCCAATATATGGAAATGTATTGTATCATTATATTTTACAGTAATTCCCATATAGTTTTGTTCCGCAAAGGTACCTTTGACTTGTACAGAAGGGCTTTGCTTACTGCAAGCGCAGAGGAACCACACCTTTCATGTTTATCACAAGCTCTCTTTCCCGCTACCTTTGTGTGTGTGGCACACTCACTGCTGCGTGTGTGCACTGGGATGGCTTGCAGAACATAAAGTCCTAACTTAAAGTCCCTATGAACTGAAAGTTACAGCTGACTTCAGTGTTACATTTACATTTATGCATTTAGCAGACTTTTATCCAAAGCAACTTAAAGTGCATTCAGGCTAACATTTTTTTACCTGACATGTGTTCCCTGGGAATTGAACCCACAACCTTTTGCGCTGCTAACGCAATGCTCTACCACTGAGCCACAGGAACAATGTGTTGTGATTTATTTCCCAGAACAAGGGGATATTGAATAAAGGGCGGGGCTTTATTGTGGTGCACCTCGTGCTCATTTCAAACTGACGGTTGGTTAGAAGTGGTTAAAAATATGAGTCTCATTCACTAATAATTGTGTAGATTATTTGTATTTATAAAATGGTTAGTTCCAGTCCTCAATTCTGATTGGATTAAAACTACAAGTTCTGTTGAGTTTGGAAAATGCTGTGCGCTGAAATCATCAGAATATCTCTTCACAGAAAGGTACACCTTCTTTCTGTGCATGAACATCTGGGCGGCGTTATGCAAATCTTCCCACACACTGACGTAGATATGTGGGGGCGTGTTAGAATGAGCCGTTTCAGGAGGACGTGGACGAGTCCGGCCATCTGTTCGTGACCTCAAGCTAAAGTGAACTTGGGTTCTGCAGCAGGATAATGATTAAGCAAGTCCACCTCTGAATGGCTGAAGAAAAACAAAATGAAGTCAAAACTCCTCCACAGCACTGTAAAGTTATCGCAAACGCTTGATTGCAGTTGTTGCTGCTAAGGGTGGCCCAATCAGTTATTAGGTTTAGGGGGCAAACACTTTTTCACACAGGGCCATGTAGTTTTGTTTTCCCTTAATAATAAAAACCTTCATTTAAAAACTGCATGTTGTGTTCACTTGTGTTATCTTTTACTAATATTTAAATTTGTTTGATGATCTGAAACATTAAAGTGTGACAAACATGCAAAAATCAGGAAGGGGGCCAACAATTTTCCACACCACTGTATGTAAATAAAATATGTAATATTAACTGAATAGTGCTGATAAATGGCTGTAGAGATGAGAAGAGGATTGGACCTGGAAACAGCAGTCCTCATTGTCAATACCAAAATACTGTATACTGCCATATAGATATTTTAATCTTTTTTTTTTTTTGTCCATCCATTTTTTTAGGAATATCTCAACTTTTTTAAGGCAATCATTATTTCAAGTTTTGTAAAAAGACATGCTTACTTTATGATGAACAGATTTTTATTAATGTAGGCTTTTTATTTACACGTAAACATTGATCAATTACCCTTAAACAAATCTCACTTAAACATTTGCTCTGTGTATTTGTTTTCAAAATAGGGTAACATTGTTGCAATAGCTGACAGCTTTGCATGCGTGTCCCTGTTAGACACTTTTACTTTATAAATGAATCTTTTTGTCATATTTATTTTGTAACATCAATTATTTTCTCATCCAGTTTTTGAGGAGACACTGCCTCTGTGGCCTGCTCGGAGGTAAAGCCCGATATACATCTCGTCTTATTGTCCAGTTATGCATAATCTAAGGTGGTACCAAAATATTTAATTGATGACTTGTCAATACAATATATGGGGTATGATTTCAGCATTCACACTGAAAACCGATGCTGCCAGTCACTTCTGAATTAAGCAACCCTCGTTGTTGTAGTCCACCACTAATAATACTAGTACTAGGGGGCGCATAATCTGGGAGGAAACTGCAAAGTGCTCATAATTACTGACCCGAATTGGTTTATGATTATGCATTTTTTCTCAGTATGACCCATTTCTTTTCAGGTGTGTCCAAAATTGCAATTTGAAATCAGCTAGAAATGGACATTCATCTTTACAGGTGAAGTAAAAGGGAATTACTTGAATCATTTTTTAATTAAAGGGTTTTACTTTAATCATTTTTAATGAGGTGCACTCAGTATTTCACTGGCTTTTATACAGCTAAGCAGTTATTTGATAATAAATACCAGGCTGGAATATGATAAATATGCAAGACCTGCAATTATGACTCTATACACAATACATTTTGATTTCAGTTACTTTTAAAGCACTCAAATTATTATTATTATTATTAACAACTTGATGCTATTTATCGCATATATGGTTCTTCAAAAAAATAAATAAGACGACAACAAGTAAGATCAAAAGGGTGTTTAATATTTTTTGCAAAAAGAAAATCAAAAACAAAAAGAAACCAGTAAAACAGTTTTGAGTTGATTTTTACAAAACAATAAGCATTTCACAAATCTATCACACTAAATGCCGGATTCAACAAGTCAGGAAACTAAAAAGTAACAAAAATAACATCTGGCCCCTCCCCCTTCACCCCGAGCAAAATGACCCTTTAAAGCTGATCTGTGGCCAGCGCTGCCGCTTCCTCACAGGACTGAAGCTGTACTAAGTGGCAGAGATCAAATTCATCCCCTCGGAGTAGATTCAACATTTATGGGAAAAACTGCTCGTTTCAGACAGTATATGCTCATGCAACAGAAAGGATTGTGGACACAAACCTCTCCCCGCTCCCCCTCAACCCCACCCCACAACAGACTCCGGTCTGGAATGTCTTCAGTACGGCCGGCCTCGTCTCTCCTCTCTGTGGTCTCCCTTCAGGAGGCAATGGAGACGAGCATTACTCAAACATCAGAGAGAACTCTGACTGCAGAACTGAGGGTTTCATTACCTTCCGCCCATTTTGTATCCTCCGCGGTCTCCACCCCTGAAGCCTCCTCCTCTGCCGCCTCTGAATCCGCCGCGGTCCCCGCGGTCTCCTCCGTACCCGCCTCGGCTGCCACGATCTGCAACAGTCCGGTGGAAATCACAGCAGTTAAAGTATTCACAAGATACTTCTGCAGAGCAGGGCAAACTGCTATAGAAGATTGTTCCCACCACAGATCAGAACAATTAAAGGATTTGAGACTCAATTCTGCAAAATTAAAATGTGCAAAATTGTCTTAAATGTTGAAAAATGAATTGAGAAAAAAAAATAATAATAATTGCAAGATAGAAACTCATTTTTGCATTGTAAACTCAAATTGAGATGTCATGAGATGCGCTTTGGGTGTACAGCAATACACAAAGCGCTATATAAATGCATCATTTATTCATTTCACTTTTTTGCCTCCACCTTTTTTGTATTTCTCAAGATTCTGAGTTTTTAATCTTGCAATTGTTTTTTTTTTTCCTTGCAGTACTGAGTTTCTCACATAATTCCATTTATTTCTCCACAGAATTGTGAGAAACAATTGTGAAAGTTTATCCATGGTGGAACCAAGCTTCCTTAAACTGCTCCCTCTACTGGTCAGTGTTTCAGCTCATGTACACTTACCATCTCCATCTCCTTCTGGCTTTGCAGTTCCACATCTGTTGCACTCATATCTTCTAGCAAAGTTCATGTTGCCACAAGAGCTGCAAGAGATGGTTTAGCAATAAATACAATTGGACGTCAGATCCCTCTCAAACACATTCACAAATAACTGCATGCGCCGAACCTGTTGGGACAAGGCCAGTCTCCACCCTTGACATCAAACGAGGGACCTCCACCAAAGCCACCTCTGCCTCGAAAACCTGTGAGCACAAACACACAAATGACTTACAAAACAACTGACTGGTGCTCCTCAAGCAGAGTAGAGTCAGATTTACGAATCGTACCGCCGCCGCGTCCTCGTCCTCCTCCACCACCACCTCCTCCACCTCCTCCTCCTCCTCCTCTCTGGGTGAATTCAGCTCTTCTGGTAGCAAATGACACCTTGATGGGTTTTCCTTTGAATTCTTTTCCTGTAATCCAGCAAAACAAAGCAGCCCCCAAATCAGCCCCATTTATTTTAATGCTACTGAAGTCAAAGACAGCAAGGATGGTTCTCTCACCATCAAACCAGTCAATGGCAGCTTTGGCTGAGGGAGGATCGTCAAAGGACACTGTGGCTTCACCCTTCAGTCGTCCGGTGGCTTTATCAGTGTACAGATTGATCATAGGACTGCCGGTCTTCTTATTGAGCTGCCATTGGAACAGATTCAGTGTAAACCAGGATCCTTCAGGGCTGCGTTTCATGCAGCATCATGACCGTAAGTGCCTCTTAGATCCATTGAAACCAATGGAGCCACGGTCAACTTGAGCTTACGATGCTTTTGGGAAACGCAGCCTAGGTGTGTGAAGTTCATGACGATCAGGGGAGTAAACTTGCCTTAATGATTCCAATTTGTTTGAAGTAGTCACCCACTTCCTCAGGGGTGATGTCTTCAGTGAGACCTTGGACAAAGATGGTGTTATTGTCGGAGTTATCCTGATGGCCATCTGTATTTGGGAGAAGAAACACATATTGGAGTTGAAACAATTACAATATTTACACACCATGCTTAACACATGTCTGAAGCATGTATTCAGTGTTTTCAGCCTCTGCAGTCTCACTACATGAGAACATAAACATGAGCAACATTCCCAAAGCTGCTCTGGGGGTCACTTCATGAGCATTTCATAGGAAGGAGAGAAAATAAATAAAAAGATGCCCCTCATATATGGTACAAAAGCTCTTGACAGCAACCCATCAAAATAAGTTTAGTTTTACTTGTAATTGCGACAAATATATAACTGTTGTACAGCAGAATGTATGCCTTAATGTATTGATACAATTACTAAATGTTTATATTGATTTAAAAAAAAAAAGTTTTGCCTTCATTTCATTACAAGAAAAAAAAAAATGCAAAAAAAAAAAAAAAGTTCTTCATTATTTTTCACATTTTATTACATTTAAACTGAATAGAGCAATAAAGTATACTTTTTTTTTTAATAGGAAAAAAAATAAACATTTCACAAGGCCCTTAAAGTAATTTGATAAGCATTTCATAAAGACTAGTTTAATTTTATGGGTTTCATGATTTCAATTAATTAGACATGCTTTTTAATTACTAAAGTTTCACTTAACCATTAAAAAAGGAAATTAAAGTAAAAAAAAAAAAAAAAAAAAAAAAAAAAAGGTTTCTTCGGGCCCTCAATATTAAAAATAATATTTAATATTATAAAATTCAGGGTGAAGTGTTTTCTACACTCACCTCCGTCATCCTTTTGACTGTAGTCTCTGGCTCCTGGAAAACAACAAGACACGAAAGGGAAACACAACTTTGAGAACGTGAGAGATAACAACCTATATTTCACCAATTCTATGAACAATTAATAAAACCAAACAAAACTGCTTTGCTATGTAGATTTGACCTTTACAAGTGACAGTTTACTCTATGCACCAGTGTGTCCAAAACTGCTGCACCACTTCCAACACCTTTGTACACCAGAAGACTTTTTCTGTGAGACTAGCCAAATTAAATGAGAAGTATTCATCTAAATCATGTCTCTTCTTCACCAAGTGCACAGCTGGCATCCAGAACACTGGCATTTAATTCAATTTCCTCATGCAAGAAGACCATCTTATAGAGTAAATCTGGGTAGCTGTTAGACTTTAGCCCACAAGAGCATTACCAGAGAGGACAGCAATAAAAACAATAAGGTGATGTTCCTTTGGGTTGACATAAAATGGTGGCTCAAGAGCTCATTTGTCAGCTAATCTTTCTTTTTTTTTTAATCTCCTTTCCCCCACTGAGACAGATGCTCATCACTTACCACCGTAATTTTTGTAGCCACCACGGTCACCACCACTGCAGAAGAAAAATTGAAGATATGATGGCTTTCCATTGTTGAAACCTGGGAGCGCAAGGCTCCCTCTTTACCAGTAATCCTTTCATGGTTTACTACTGAGGAGGAAACGGCTCCCAGTGACGGATGGGTTAAAGACAGGGATGTTCATTTTGGTTATTTCTCCTAACTGACAACCGATGCTCGTTAACCGATTATTAACCGTTAACCGACAAGATCATTTTAAATTAGAATTTAATTCAATTAGAAAGGATAAGTGTCAGTGACCTGTTAAATACTAACATTTGTTTCCCGGGGGTTAATTTTACACGTGCAAAAAGCAGCAGACAACAGAACATGAGGATTCACAATGTCTGAATAGCACCGCATGCGTGCACACAGTTAAGCTTTGCTACCTTGACCGTTCATTATCATAATGAAATACAGTCAGTAAACATATGGAGAAAAACTAAAATCTCACACTAGCAAAATCTGAGCCGTTTGTCATCACTGTACCGCTGTGATGTTATGCAAAACATTTAGTTTTACGTGCATAGGGCTATTGATCGCGAGTGAAGTACATAAATATTTTGGCATTCAAATACATCGCAAATCCGGAAACATTTGATTTAGTGTCGAATGAGAGACCCAACGTTGGTTTCGGTTTCATTTTAGCTTAAATTAATTTGTTTTGGCTTGTCGTTTATATTGTTATAGCTTCTTAAAGGCCTATTTTTAATTCTTGCTCTTTTCAAAAAACTGTTAATTGAAAGGATTTGTTGTGGAGTGAGGGGAACTAAAATAGCCTAGCTATGTTCACAGTATCTTATAATGTTTGTAAACATTTTGCGTCGGCCTATTTCTGAATTAAATAAATGCAACATGTTTCTTTTCTCTAAAAAAAAATTTTTTTAAATACGCGTAACGCATTTTAACCATGCAGCAAACCTTCTTAAATATTTTGGAAATTACTGGGGGAAAAACAACTAAAAGGATTTAAATTGTTTAACTCATTATATTTATCTGTCAGAATTCTTGTGGTCGGGTTAACGGTTAACTGGTTAAAATGAACATCCCTAGTTAAAGATGATGGGCCAAATGTACATGAAACATTGCAAATTGAAACCAAAGGCAAGCCTCTTTCCCAATTAGAATTGTTTTTTTTTTTTCTGATTGCACGTCAAGATTTGATGCGACTAAAACCAGAGAAGAGCACAGAGGATAACCTCCCTGCTCCCTCTTGAGTTCTTCGATAAGTTACTCTAGATTTGAGCGTCTAACTGTTGTGGCACTCGTGTAGACGAGCACACATTTTCCTTCCATTATGAGTGCTTATGAGCTCCAATGGCTGTGGTCCAACTTTAATTTCACTCACTTTGATACCTGTAGTATAAAATGTAGACCAGTTAACACAAAAAGAAACAACACTGTACAGACACCGATTCATGTGGAGTGACTGAGAACTGTTCCTTGCTGCTGAACTTTCCAATGTGAAGGGGGGAAAACTGATGGAGAGCAGAAGAAACGAGCTCTAAAAACTGGATTTCAACCAGGTTCATAATCTGCATTAAAGGCTTCAGTGGAAACTCCGAGACTGTTTTGCCTTTTCTTGGCTTAATTAGCCAGGCTCCCGATCAATTCTCATGTTTTTTATAATCTTATTAGTAATATTATTGATTGTTTATAGGGTAGATGAAACCTTGAGGGAAAATAGTTATGCAAATCTTTGTGGTTTTAGCTATACCGTCCTGTGTGAGAATGTGATGCATTTAAAGGCGTAAAAATAACTACAGATGGAGAGTAACCTTACTGCTGTAGCCCATTTATAAGCATCATACAACTAACGACAGTAAAGTTAATAATTCATTGGGTGGAGTGTCACTGTATAGAAACAAACAGATTGAGGGTCCATAAAGAGTAGAACCAGTTCAGATTTAAAAAAAAAAAAATAAATAAAATGTGTAGACAAACCTCCTCTTGTGGTATAAGAAAAAATATCCACAGAGGAGAGAAACAAACAAACAAAACCTTTTCAGGCCTATGTGCATTGTTGATTTTTAACAGTGTGTGGTGATACCTTCTGGGATGGTCAGACTTACCCCATACCGGAGGGTGGGCCACCCCGGCCACCTCTGTCATAGCCTCCGCGGTCATAACCCCCACGACCTCTGCCCCTGAAACCCTCTGACCTGTCCGAGCCAGCGTCATCACCAAACCTCCGGCTGTCACCTGAGGAGAGCGGGAGAGACGCGCTTTTGGATTTGCTGACAAACATTAAAACCTGGTTTCACAGGGCTTAGGTTAAGCCAAGATTAGGCCATAAGCACCCTTTATAAACAGGCCTTAAAACACACACACACACATACTCTACTGGTGTGCATCTTGACAAAAAAATAGCATAGAGATGCACGATACTGGATTTTCACCAATGTCTGATATGGAGATATTTTGCCAACTCGTTCTGGCCGATACAGATATATTTCCCTTTGTTTAGAAACAACACTAGGTCTCTTCTGTACAGAGATTATAAACAAACCAAAAACGTTAATTTACAAAAACGTACTTGTTAGAATTAAACGATTAATGATGTACTGTAATAAGTGTACGCTGAAAGCTGAAATTAACTATAAATCACTCACTGCTTTTTCCCCCCCCCGCAGACAAATGCAGTGGTAATCTTAACATTTTATCTGAAGATTTATCCACTGTAGAAGGTCTAAAGCAAAAGAGTTAAATTCTGAATCTTTTAGAGCTCCTTGTATTTAAGTTATCATAATCCATTTGAAAAAAAACAAATGACTAAAATCTGTATATATAAAATTACTTAATTTCCAAGTGTAATGCTTGTGATTTTTATTCATGAAAGCTATAGCTTCTGACCTTTAATTCAACACACACTTGTTATTTTGTGAAGTTGAGTACTGCTTATTTAATCCGAAACAATCTTAACGTTATTTGTGTATTTAACACTTGCCGCTGCTACTGCAGCTGTTACTGACGGTTTACTCCTCTGTACAAAGAACACATCATCCTGTACATGCATTCGTCGATTAAATGCAGTGATCCAAAACAGTCAATCTAATCATCACTTTTATAAGATCACGTTTGCTTCAAGAATGACTACACTGCTGATGTCTTATCACCATCACACCCTGAGCACCTGAGCTATTCATTTTATCAGAAAGGTATATCGGCATAATTTTTCATATCGGGCCGATGCTTACATTTAAAGCAATTATCAGCTGATCCCGATATTGTTCTGATAATATCGTGCATACTTAAGGGCACTCACACAGATCGGTCAATGCTAGTTTCTTTCAGTTAAAACAGCCTAGACACATTTGAGTCTGGGACTAGGCTTAAGTAACTTTCTAATCAAGATATGATGCAATAAACTACAAAACCACAATCACTGCATCACACATATCCACCTTGAGAGCCCCGGTATGAGCCGCTGGACTGGCCGTACGCTGCTGCTGCGCCGCCAGCACCTGCTGCTGACTGCTGTCCATAAGATCGCTGCTGTCCATACGACTTATCACCATAACTGCAGCGAGACAAAGGAAGAGTAAGAGGGTTAACAACTATGGGTAGGTAAAAACTAGGGCTTGAACGACTTCTGGTTTCTGAACATAATGCAGAGGAACGCAGGAACAGAAACGTTCAAATACCGATTCTGCATCAGTGCATCCCTACAATTTAATATGAAATAGAGCCGTCTCTCTCACATATAGGGTTGACGCTAATCAGGAGCAGAATTTCACACTGCACTGTAATAACAACTATGATGGTTACACAATTACAGGGCTATGCATTCTGTGTCAGAAACCTGTGTTTGGGATATTAAAAACGCTGCTGAGTAAACATGTATTTAATCAATAACAAGAGTTTGTGTTTTACACCATTCCAGCTTCTGTGGCTAGTTTCATGGGGAGAAATTTTATGGCTGAATTATATTATGTTAAGTTAAAACTTGCTAAATTGATAAAGGGATTCGGCAGAGAGAACATGTTGGAGGATCTTGGCCTAGTATTAAAAACATTTCTACAGCGGATATAAACGATCTGGTCCCATCAGTTAGAGAATTGATAGAAATCTCTTCTTCCAACATTGGGACTGATTTCATGGAGTTTGTTCATTGTACATAGATCCCACTCGGTTTGTCATTTGTCATCAATAATAAGAGAGAAGATGTGGCTATGACAGAAGTCAGATCTCTCACCTGGACGTGGATTCGGATCGGTCATAGCCCTGCTGCTGCGGTGGTTGTGCTGGTGGCTGCTGACCATAACCACCAGAGGAGTAACCCTGAGACGGCTGGCCATAGCTCTCTCCAGGAAAACATGTCCATTACACACCATCCATCATTAAACATTCATAAAATCACTTATAAACCACGTACCACCAGGCTGTCCATAACCACTGTAACTCTGTCCACTGTAAGAGCCGCTCCCATTACCCTGACCATATCCCTGCTGGAAAGACAAAACCATTTAGAGCCCACACACACAAAAATATATAAAACATATTTATGAAATATTTTAAACATACTAAAAACACATCTCTTCCATCTTTATTTGACCCTCT
This sequence comes from Cyprinus carpio, assembly GCF_018340385.1. Lineage (NCBI taxonomy): Eukaryota > Metazoa > Chordata > Actinopteri > Cypriniformes > Cyprinidae > Cyprinus > Cyprinus carpio. The sequence goes on from NC_056611.1 coordinate 4,764,411, forward strand.
AATTCCAGCACTCTCTATTCCAATTCTATTCTTAAAAATAAATAAACATGTCCCTTTTAGACTTGCACTATTAATTTGCTGCTTGTTTTCTAAAAAAAACAAAAAAAAAAAACCTTTCTAATATTTTTGTATTCAAACTGTTTTCTTTATTGTACAATTAACAAAAGCAAAACAGGCCTCTGATACTAGCTTGCTCTATTCGGTTTTGTTTTTATTTATTATATAATTAAAAAAAAACCTTGCTACATGTACTGTGTTAAGCTAACTGAGACTTGTTATAGCACTTGTGTATCATTGCTCTTTTGTTGATTTGGATTGCTTCCATTGTCCTCATTTGTAAGTCACTTTGGATAAATGAGTCTGCTAAATGACTAAATAATGTATTTAGTAATATACAAACATATATACACACGCATATAAATATAATGTATACACACACTGTATAGAACACGGTTCACACGTTCATATTAATGTTTACACCAGGCTTACTTGTCAGTGCATTATGTTGTCAATTATTACATGCTTACAAGGTTCAGGCATGTTATCAGCTAGAGACACAAAAGAAAAATCTGGCCACGCCCCCAGCACCCACTATTAAAAATATATATTTTAGCACATTAAGAGATATGTTTTCAATTTTAATACATTATAAAATGTAATGTTATTCCTGTGATGCAAAGCAGAATTTTCTTCACTACATTCAGTCTCATATGATTTTTTAGAAATCATCACAATTTATTTGACTCTCAAGAAACATTTCTGATTATTATCAGTGTTGAAAACAATTTTGCTGCTTCATATTTTGTGTGGAAATGATGCTGCACTTTATTTTTCAGGATTTTTTGATCAATATAAAAGTTCAATGAACAGCATTTATTTGCATTTATCAAATATATTAAATTGGTTAATGCATTTATTAAATAGAAATCATTTTAAATGCCTTCACTCATTTTTTGTCACTTTCATGCATGAATAAAATTATTAATTTCTCTTTTTTTTTTTTACTTTATACAAATGTTTGAGTGGTATCAATGTTTCCACAAAAATATTAGGAGAGAAACTGAGAAATGATTCTTGAGCAGCAAATCAGCATATTAGAATGATTTCTGAAGATCATGTGACACTGAAACTTCTTTGTAAACAGCAACAGATTTATAAACGTTTCTAATGACGAATGTTGTGTTCCCAAATGCAAATTAAAGCGGCTCAAACCAAGCGCAGCACTAACAGTGAGTCACAACTAAAAACAGTAGGCTACTGTAACAGCAGACATATAGCATGTCACACTACAGTCTATTATATATTTACAGCACAACCGTTGTCAATTTTATGACAGCACTAGCAATCTCAGATTCTCACTGCCATTCATATAAAGTCACCGGGTCGAGTAACACGTTACAGCGCTGATTCTGCTCGCGTTTGGCGCTTTGAATCATTTGAACGCTTTAACTGTCCTGAAGATGGCGCCGCGAGGTCGGAAAATACGAAATCCATATTTATACAGAAAAATCAAATCCCTGAATGTTGGATGTTCAACAAATCAGTCAATACACTACTGTGATTGTAGCTGTTTAATAAAAATGTCATTCATATGAATTCATGTATCACCTAATTTCATCGTAACCTATAGGCCTGGCCTACAGAAAAGAAAATTTCTGTTTAATCTATCTAATATTGTGCTGGTCATACTAAGTGATTTATAGCTTGCCTTTTTGAATAATACATTAAGAGTTTAAAAAAATAATTGCATATTAAATTCGCAATAAGATTTTCCAAAAACGTTCAGCCCTGTAAGATCTCTCATCACATGCATGCAGAGTTTTAAGGCAGCTTTAATCACCTTTTTGGTAACTTCATGACTTAACTGACCACGACACTGCATGCACGTAGTTTATTAAGCACTTTGATATTAAAAGATAGCGCGCACCAGTGCGCATATATACACACACACACACACATATATATACACACATTAGGGGCGTTTCCTCCGAGGAGGCAAGGGAGGCAGTGTCTCAAAAAGTTGGATAAGAAAATAATTACAAAAATAACAGTGCAAATGACTAAATATGATATTAAAAGTCTATAAGTCATTCATTTTTTATAAAGTAACACTGTCCAACGGTGACACCCGCAGGTAAAGTTAAAGCGGAGCCTTGCCTCCCTTCGGTCCATAGACTTTCTACAGAGACCCTAAAGCGTGCCTGACTTTTCTGGAGCTCACTGAGATGAATGGGGAAAGTCACATAAGGAGGCAATGCGTCCATCATGCTATAACTAGGGGTGGTGAAAAAAAAAAATCGATTATTGATTAATCGCGAGTATGTTATGGACGAGTATGAATCGATTATTAAATTTTCAAAAATCGATTTTCTTATTTATTTTTAAAAAAATTTTTTTTGCATTATTTTATTTTGTAAAAAATGTTATACCGGGAGTTGAACGTCACGAACGCACCCAGTTCCAGTTAGCAAGGGCGTGTAACGGCAGCCAGAGCAGGTGTGTAAAATGGAAGAACCAGGAACGAGCAACCAACCGATCCACCACGATTGTGAGACCGCACATGGTAAGACATCCTATCCTTGCGTTTGAAGTGCAGCCCGCACACCGGACACGCATACGGTTTCTCGCCCGAATGTGACAGTTTGTCCCGCACAGATCACAGGTGACGTGTCGTCTCGTTCTCTCTCGTGTTTTTTGTTGTTGTCGGGGGGAAGGTTTTTTTGATGAATCGTCTAGTGGATGAGAGATCATCGTCGGGCCGTCCACAGCGACCAGCTCCACTCCCGTGCTCATGCCGCCGGTGAACGCCCCGTGCTGCGTCTCGTGGTTTCTCAACTGGACATCGTCTGGAAACATCTTACCACAAACCCCGCACGAGAAAATGCCCTCGTTTTCGTTTTGAGCAGTGCTGTTATTGTAAGTGATCGGCTCTGTTGTGGGCTCTTTTTTTGGGTCTCTCTCTACCTCGCTTGGAGCCGTCGCTGTTGGGAAACTCCGACGGGGAAACCGCTAAGCGATCGGGGGCTGGTGCTCCGGTAGTGGCCAGGTACGAGCGTTGCTGCAGAGAGAGTGTTCTCCACTGCGGGAAACATTGTGTCAGCACAACGGAGCACACTCACGCCACAGCATGTGGACCAGCTGGTCTTCCTCCATAAGAATCTGGTCATTCCAGAGCTATGAATGTTTAGTACAACTTGATTGCTCACAAGTTAGTGTGTTGCATTTTGTCACTGTGTTCTACAGTACAGTATATAAGCTGAAGCTACAGCAAGTTGTTCAAAAATGTTCATTTTGTCTTCTTAATGATTAAATTGGACAATTTTCTTCTAGAAAGACAAGGTGTTCAGGTTTTTCTTTACTTTGACATGTTTCGACTTCAACCTGCAGTCTTCCTCCACCTGAACACGTTGTCTTTCTAGAAGAAAATTGTCAAATTTCTACAGTATGTTGGTTCTGATCTACTTCCTAAAGGAAATAAGCCTTTCACTTATTTGTTATTGTTTAGTTCAACTTGAGTCACAACACAATGTGATGTATTCATTTCTGTGTTCTACAGAACATAAGCTACATCCAAATAATTCTGAAGTTATAACTACACGACACAGAAAGTGCTTTGAGCTGTTGTTACTTAAAAGAGTTAAGTAATTCAGTAGCTGACTTTTTTTTAATACTGCAATCACTTTGTAGTGTATTTTCGTTTACTGTTGTGAAATGGAAAATCAATAATCGCTAATAGAGAATCGTTAATAATCGAAAATCGACTGTAATCGAATCGGGACTTCAATAATCGTAATCGAATCGGGAAATCAGACAGATTAACCACCCCTAGCTATAACTGGATATGATCGGCTGTGATTAGTTTGTGCGATAAATCCCACCTCTTGTTTTCGGGCGAGCTCTCGGTCTGAATGAAGAAAATGACGACGTTATTGAATAACTATGAAGTAAACCACTCTCCTGCTTAGAGACCACTACTTTGCATCACGTAATAAAACTTGAAACGGTCTGAACACGTGACGCCTGCGTCAGCTTTTAGTGAGCATTCAGCGTGATGAAATGAAAGATATATCTTCGTGTCTGTGGCAGGGTTTACACAGCTTTTATGACAAAGACCCGAAATAAGTTCACTTTAAAAAAAAAAAAAAAAAAAAAAACGGCTGAAAATCAGTTCACAAAAAAAAAAATATATATATATATTGGTAACATTTTACAACATGCTGTCATTTAATGAGTTAATTACCATAAACAATTAACATTTACTACAGTATTTATTAATCTGTTTACATTAGTTGATACATATACAGTTGTTCAATGTTTGTTCACAGTGCATAATAATGTTAACAAGGTTATTGTTTATTCTTAGTTCATATTAACTAAAGTAGTGAACTAATGAAACGTTATTGTAAACTATTTCCAGATTATGGTTTAAATTGTTACCGCCTTTAGTGATTATTTTGGAATAAATATAAAAATGAATAAAAACACTATAAATGTATAATTAGCAGTGCTGGGGGTAACGCATTACAAGTAACGCGAGTAACGTAATCAGATTACTTTTTTCAAGTAATTAGTAATGCATTACTTTTTATTTTACAAGGAAATATTATATATACACACACACACACACAGACAGTAAGCTATATAATGAGGCATTACCTGTCCACCTGGGTAGGCCTGGGATCCACCATAAGATCCGTAGCTGCACAATCAAAAACAGGGGGAAAATTACACATCCTAAAACAAACTAAATTAAAAAGACTAAGATCGAGGCACTGCGTTGTACCCGGATGTTTAACTGTTAGCCAGTAATACAGATCTATAACAAGTATTGATTATGTAGATATAACGTCCATAATTCAAACCTTTGTTGAGCGCCAGGCTGACCGTAGCCTGAATCTGCGAACAGAAATAAACAATCAGGCAGAATATATGAAGTGTAAACAGCTCTGTAACAAGTTAATCAAGTCAATTAAACGCGTAACTCATATAAGCGCGTGCGTGAGCGTCAGAACAAATGCTAAGCTAACAATCACACCACGCCATCACCCGAGCGCGCGGATAAACGATCAACCTCGCTATACTTACACATCCACGGAGCTCGTTTTGTGTTATTAACACAAGATAAAAATACTTAAAGAGGATTATATTGTTTTGTTTGTTTTATCGTGATGTGTTTTTTATATCAAACACAGCGTCGTCAGTTTAGCCGCTAATGCTAAGCGCGCCGCGGTTCTCTTCTTTTATGTCTCACGAAACTCAACAAGCGAACAAATAAAGAACGATTACCGCTTTCTGAACAACGATGTATTATATATATTTACCTGAGGCCATCTTTCTGAAGGAGTTAAAATGTACGACCACCTATTCCAAAATAAAGAAATTAAAAACCCGGCAGAAGCGAAACACGCACTGCAGACTTTTTATGAACTATGACCCGAGAGCGGACGGTACCGTCTACTCGGCGGGAACGCGTGGACTCAGTCCTTTATATGGCACATATTACAAATGAAATACAGCGGCAACGTCTAACAAGCATTATTTATGGCGAACCGATAACAGAGCGGATGCAAAGCATAACGTTATTAGATATATTTTGTCAAAATGTATCCGGGTAAAGACCCCCGTCTGTTAGAAAGTGGTATCAACTTTGCGCCTTTTCTGTCACGTGGTCTCCGCAGCTTTGTGACGTCAAGGTGCGATGGCGTCCACTTTCTTTAGTTTCACGGTGATCATAAAACACAGCGAGGGCTGCCAAACATCCCCGTTTATAATATAATAAACTTATTATGGAGTTAACAGTGTGAGGAATACTAATAGCAAATATAAACAAACCAGTTTCACAGATAGCAGCTTATATATATAATATATATATATATATATATATATATATATATATATATATAATATATCTATAATATATATATATATATATATATATTATATTTTTTTTTTTTTTATTATTTATTATTTATTTTTTTTTTAATGCTTAAAACAACACAAAAGTAATAACAGATAACAACAGAATACAAAAAAAAAAAAATGGGGGAAATAATATAAATTAACTTAAACATTAACAAATTATGAGAATTACATGACACTGAAAAAAGGAAAAGAGTTACAAATAGATAATGTTTTTAAGGCTTTTTTGTCCTCAGACGACCTAATTGAGAAGAAGTATTTTTCAAGTTCTTTCACAAATATAAGAAAGAGAGGTTTAGCATTTATGAATATGGAATTTTGCTAGTAACAAGATCAGATTAATCACATAAACATGGCATGTTTTAGATTGCTCAAAATCAACAAAGCCTAGGACCACATTCTTCCAATACAACACACATCCATTACAGATTTCAGAGCTGATAAATCCTGAAACATCTTCCCAAAACATTTTCGTGAATGGACAACACCAAAAGAGACGAGCTACAGTTTCATCAGAGATGACACAGAAAGAGCAACTGGAGGAGACATCCCTTTAGAACTTTTCATGCATTGATTTTGCACGGTAGCATTTATGAATTATTTTCAAAGAAATCTCTTTTACTTTTATTGGTTAAAAAAAAGAGATGTGGATGCATCCACACTTTTTTCCAACAAATATCACCAACTTCATTACTCCAGTAAGCGGTCAGCGGTGGTGAAGTAACAGTGTCTTACTGAAACAGTGAACGGACTGATCTATTATTGTTTTTATAAGGAAGTATTAACCAAAGTCAAAGAGACTGGAAGTAGAGACTGAGTTTCCTCTCATCTAAAGCAGGAGCACCTGACGAGACTGAACCCATAACTACTGAGAATTCAGGAAATTGAATATGATCTAGAAATTCTTTATATGAAAACAACAATCCTTGAGAATTAATTAATTGACTAGCTAACAAGATATTTTTATCAGACCAATTCTGAAAAAAATATAGATTTATTCTTGTACAAAATATTACAATTATTCCAAATAAAATATTTATGAGGTGAAAAGTTGTAAATATCAAAGACCAAGCCAGAAGAGACTGCCATAGTTTTTCTATTAATTTTTCAATTTTGTAGTTACACAACAGAAGAAAATCCAGACCACCAAACTGAGAAAAAATATAATTAGGAAAAAAATTCCACAAAGACCCTGGGTTCTTTCTAAACTGTTTCAACCAATTAATTTAAAAGTACTAAAATCCAAAATATTAAGACCACCCTTTTCACTCATATTCATTACAACAGATTTTCTATTATAATGAATTGAGTTTTTCCACAAAAACTTAAAGAGTATCTGGTCAATATTTTTACTGAGTTTGACTCCAAATGAACAGATTGAGCAGCATGAATAAGCCTTGAGAGGCCTTCAGCCCTCGTAAGAAGTACCCTGCCTCTCAAAGAGAGATCTCTTTGTAGTTAAATCTCTTCTGAATTCTATCCGTAAGGGGTTGAAAATTAAAAATGCATCTTTCTCTTTGGTCCTTCAATATGTAAACTCCTAAATAACAAACCTTTTCTTTCACAGGAATACCGTGAATAAAGGAGTCATTGCAGTTTTTTATGGCCAAAAGCTCACATTTTTGAACATTTAAATGCAGGCCAGAGGCTTTGGAGAAAGACTCGATAACATTTATCGCCGAAGGGATCTGCATAGCATCCCTAAGAAAGAGGGTCGTGTCATCTGATAATCACCTCTCTTTCAGCTACAGCTACTCCTTTCAGAGTGCTGGATTATATATGAGCACTGAGCAGCGAGAAGAAAAAGATAAGGTGAAATGGGGCAGCCCTGCCTTATTCCCCTTGAAATTTCAAAACGGTGAGCACCATGATTTAGAGTAACAGAACTACTGCCATTTGTGTATACAGTTCTTATGGCACTACAGAAGAAATCTCCAAATACAAGTTTTTCAAGACCCTGAAAAATAAAGCTAGGGGGTTCTAGAGTGTCAAAAGCTTCATAAAAGCCCAAAATAAGAACACAACTATCATCAGCAACTAGACAAGAATAATCGGTGATATCTAAAACTAACCATATATTATTTGATGTGTCTATTACTAATGAAACCAGATTGAGCCTCATCCATTATAGAATCTTTTGGAAAGTATGCAAGCCAAAATCTTATAATCATTATTTAATAAACTTATTGGGGATAGCAGAGAAGCTCGTTAGTGCAATTCACCGAGTATGACATCATTCATTCATTCATTCATTCATTCATTCAACATGAGCTCAAATCCACCTATAAAAAAATACTCTCCATATATAGGGCTTGCGTGGGGGTAATAAAAGGTCTTTTCAGTTATAATGTTTTTAATCTTATATTTACATGACACATAATGCATAAATACATTGTAATAAACTAGTAATACCCTCCTGAGAACTATAGGGGGAAAAAAAAAGTAAATTAATTAATTTATTTTACAACACTGCGTGCACCTTATACATTCACTGTGTTTGTGAAGAGCTTTGATTCATCATGTGTCTCCTTACTATCGGTGTTATTATTATTATATGTTTATTATACAGAACAGATTTCAGTGGCAGTGTGTTTTGGGTTTACCAGTTTAAAATGTCTTTAGTTAGTAAGTTAAACTGAAACTGACAGGTTGCTCTGTCCCAGCATCACAGGAATAGTTTATGTGGGGCAGTATTAGAGGACAGTTCTTTAACATATTCTCTGAAGGCAACTGAACAGCGGCAAGAGAAATCAAATAATATTCTATTTAAATATATATTCAAAAGCAGTCAGAGCCAGGACTTCAGTTTTTATGGAAGCCACAGAATATGGAGAAAAACAGTATAGGTGCTAATTGCAACCTTTCTTAGTTTTGAGAAAAAAAGAAATATATTATATAGTTATGAATGTTAGATGGTAGATAGAACATAGAGTTGTGTTTTCTGACATTTTTCTCAAAGTTATGACCCCCCCCCCTCTGAATTCTTAGTGTTTTTTGTCCCACCATAGAATAAAAAAATTAAATATTACATTTTGTTTATATCTCACAATTCCATATTTATATCTTTCAATTCTGTCTTTTATATCTCGGCGAATTAAGTCTGTGAAATGTGAGTTATACAGTAAATATAAGCTTCCATAAACCTAAAAAATACCTCTCTAAAAGTCTTTCTATTACTGCAATACAGTGAATGACAGCCGTCTGTGGTCTCCATTACGATCAGTTCTGCAGCATCAGATTCATTTACAACAGAACAAGACTACACAATGCCTTGAGCAACACAAGAAGGGGTTTGTTTTTTTTTTTTTTGCATTACATAAAACAACTAAAAGAGCACCTGCTAGTCAAAACCTAGACAAAACTAATCTAGGCAAAAGGAGATTGCATAGCATTTTAAAAGTCATTAAATGTAACTTTTATGTGAGTGTGTGTGTGTGTGTGTGTGTGTGTGTGTGTGTGTGTGTGTGTGTGTGTGTGTGTTATTGTTGATGATTTGTAATATTATTCTAATGTGCGACCAAACCTAAAATATCCTGTCCGATGGACAAAAGTGAACAAGAACAGGCTAAAGACAAGAGTGATGTTAAATTTATATTTAATCTTTGCAAATATGCCTAAGTGGAAACAACAGGTGATATGAAACTATGATTATGTAAAAAAGAAAAAAAAAATACTACTACTATATATATTTCTATTCTCTTCCCAAATAGTAAACTCTTTTCAGCCGTAACGCTGGTCTTCCGCTAATGCAAACCAGACTAAATAAGGCACTAGAGCTTCCAGACCAGCATCTGTTCCCTCGTCTGCGTCTCGGCATCACATACACAGATTATGAGAGGTTATGAAATGATGAGAAATGAATAGGGATGAACTTACAGAATAGTGAAATCTGTGAGGGTCATCCAGTTGAAATGAGCTTACATTCATATTCAGACATAATAACACTAAACAAAGTGAAACATGTAGACATTGAGATGCTTTTAGACTTCAGTGAACTAAACTGAAAAGTGATGTTTATGACATCTGAAGACTGAGAAGTGAGCAACTTCACGGAAAAACACTCGGATCCCAGTCAATTTCTCCTCATACTCCTCCAGGAATAGTATTTTTTTTTTTTGCATGTTTAAAACCACTTTCATCCAGTTCATAATAACAGCGAGTTTAAGTCTCTTAATGCTTACAAAGTACCGCTACAGCATTAATCCAGCCCTGCACGCACCGAGTTTGCTGGATACTAAAAATGACCGTATTTTTGATTATAAAGTTTCATGCATATGCATTTGATTAGTAGGTTAAGATCATGATTCTACACAGGATTTGTGAGATAATTCATTTTAGAATGAGGTCGTGTGTGTCCGTGTTTTCTTTTCTGAAGGATGATAGACTCGTCCCCTGTAAAAGCACACATCAGGAATGTACAGAAGGGGAAGGAGCGAGCTGGTTTAGCTCCAGACGTCCTGCGAGTAGCGTCCTTTAGTCATGAGTTTCTTGATGTAATCCACCGCCTGAGCGCGGCTCATTCCTCCCAGCTCCTCTGCGATCTCGTAGAAGGCGTTCTGGACGTCCCGAGCCATGTAACGCGCGTCTCTGTGGAGGAGAAGGACGGGGAGTGTGAGAATGTTAAAGGGACGCTCGGTCTTCGTGATGTTTCGAGCTGATGTTTACGCACCCGCAGATGTAGATGTGAGCGTTGTCCATGTGAACCAGCCTCCAGACGGCCTCCTTGTTCTTCTTCAGCAGGTGCTGCACGTACACCTGGACGAAGTACAAATCAAGTCAGTGATGAGGGGGAACAGGTGGTGTTTAAACTAGGGCTGCTGATTTGACGTGTTTCTTTCGGTGCGATTAATAATGGAAAAAGTCATTTGTTGAAATAATGCATTTAACGCAGTCCTGTACATCTTCTATAAAAATGCATTTATATGTGCTAAAATTCAAGATATGATTTATCTCTTATCATTTGATATAGTATAGCAATAATGTCATGTTGACTTGATAGTTCAGTAAAGATTTTTAGACACAAAGTCTTCAATATTGTCTGTTTCTGCTCAGTTTCACACATGAAAATAGTTCAGATCAAAGTCACTGCAAAACTATTATGTTTCATTACTGAATGAATCCATTAAATGAATCAAATGAGTCAATGATTCAATGATTCATTCATACAGACAGTCAGTTGATTTGTTTGAACAAAAAGGTTGAATGAATAATTCAATGACTCACTCATTAACTCACGCTTGTCGCCACCTACTGTTGGTTTGAGTTTCTTTTTTTAATATTACATTAAAAGAAAATTAATATTAATTTTTAATTTAAAACCCATTCATTTCATAGCATTGTTTAAGCATTTCTAATTGAAGTGTAAATGCATTCATGGCTATGTAAACACACAAACAGCATTTCAGATGCTTTAGTTAGGTCCATACTGTAGCTTTAACAGTTTGTGTGTGATTAATTCTATGTTGAATAAAAATATTTCTTTACAACACTACTTTTTTTGTATTATCTATTCAATGCTTTTCTCATTTAACACAACAATGACTATAAACATTAGTGTGGGGGATAATTTTCTCAGCCCAAATTAATGTGCGATTTATTTGCAATAAGTTTAATTAATCAGCACATCATATAATTAATTAGATTAAAAACTGTAATCGCTTGACCAGCCTTAGTTTTAAACACAACTGATAAAACAGATCGTTTAAGGATGTTGATGGATCAACACAGTTTTTGACTAAATACTCCTGTTAGTTGGTACAGAGAGGGCATGCTGTATACCTTGATGCTCTTCATTAGAAATACTATTATCAAAGGTATTTTAGGGGGGTGTTTTTTTTGACTGTGGGCCATAGAAGACTGTAGACGTAGCCTAGCATGAGCGCTACCTTCTCTGCCTGGTCTCTGGAGAAAGCTACATTGAGTGCCGTCAGGACTCCAGTCTTCTCAAAACTCCTCCAGTTCCTCTTGGTACAGGAAGTCCTCGTTCTTGTAACGGCAGCCGTAGTACAACACGGTCTCCCCAACGTCCTTACCTACAAATGGGGATCAAGAGATTAATGGCATGACAGTGGGCTTAACAGTCAAATACACCAAAGTTGTGCCAAAATGCCCGTCTTGGCGAGTATTTACATTTCTGCAGACATTTTTCATTTTGCCTCACTTTTGCATTTTTAAAGGATATTGCATTATTTGAAAAATCAATTGTGATTGGTCAGTATAATAATGAGCCTTTATCCTGTTATGCCTCCACTAACATTCATGCAGTGATAAAAACCCCCTTGGGCTACAGTGTATGAGAGAAAAATATCAATTATATGTTTTATATTACATGCACCTGATTTAAGCACATAGGAAGTAAAGGATCAGGACAAAAGTTCAAAGCAATCACTTTCAGTTCATTCTGAATACATTTACGAGATGCCTCCTTTTGCCTCCTCTGACTGTGATACTGAAGAAATACTCACAAATGTTGAAACCGAGGAAGCACTTAGCAGCGTTTTCCTACCCTGTTCTTTGAGCCAGCCGCGCTCCTGAACGAAGCCCATGAAGGGGGCGATGCCGGTGCCCGGGCCGATCATGATAACCGGGTTTGAGGACTTGAAGGGCAGGCGGAACTGAGACTTGCGGATGTACATGGGCACCGTGGCCTTGTGTCCGTTGTCGGCTGGCATCTTGTTCTTCAGCCAGTTGGTGGCGACTCCTTTGTTGACCCGGCCCGTCTTGGTACTCCACCACTACAGCACAGATGTGGATGCTGTTGGGATGAACCTGTCACAGGCAGAAAACACTTCAATACACACCAGAGTCATCCGTGTAGAAAAGTAATTTCAACTCTTTTTTCCACATTTATAAATTAAACAGCGAGAGAACGCTAACAGAAGTTATTGGCACTCTCTGTACGGTGTAGGCCTGCAATGATGTGGTTTGACCAGTGTGACGCGTAATGCAAGACTGCTATCCATCTCTCCTGGATGTAATTCAAGAGAAGAAGACACAGCGCTTCAGAGCAAACACAGCCGGAACTGAAGCGCTGCTTGGATAAATATGCAAATATATGCTGAACACTGTTCTTGGGATAAAGTGAAAGTGAAGTGAAATAGGTGGAGGTGTGTTTTTCATTGCTAAGAATTCGTGCTCTGCATTTAACCCATCCAAAGTGGTATTGCCGGCCGAGACTCCAACCCACAACCTTAGGGTTAGGAGTTAAACTCTCTAAACCACTAGGCCACGACTTCCCCACATAAACTGAACTATAAAGTTTGCACAGTTTATGTAATAAACAAACTGACAGCGGTGTGAAAGCAGCAGTTAAGAAAGCATCTGATTACAGTGTTGTGGATTTTTGTAGGGTCTCTTCAGTTTTGTTTTAATGTAAGTTCTTTATGCAATAGATTAAACAGAGTATGTGAGCGGAGTGGAGCGGCAACAATTTCCCCTCCGGGCTCAGAGCATTTAATAATCACTCCGCTCCGCACTCACTGATACCGAAACACTGCTCCGCCTTCGCTCTGTGGCTTAAGTATTTCAGTATGTTTGAAATGTTATGTTCATAACGTAGCCTATATTAAAATAAAAAATAAAATAGTTAGAATTACGTCTTGATTTTCTGTTATACAGCAGCTCAAACTATTTTATTAAAGTGATAGTTTGATTATCGTAGCCCTATAAGGTATTTTAAGAGAGATTATGCAGTGACCTAAAATAGTCATCCAAAAAATAAAACATCTTATCTTCATTTTGTTTCTTAAATGACTTACAGAAGTGAGACGGTTTAGGAAGAATGATGTCATCAGTTACTTTTTCATACAGATAATTAAATGGTGAATGAGAGAGTTTCTCTGTCTGTCATCTCATTTTGTGTGCCAAATAATGTTTATTTTAATATATAAAATTATAATAATGGATTTTCAAAAGCTGAAGTGATTATTTTTTATTTATTTGTTAAAATAGGTATAACTCAATATAGTTAACTAATTGCAAAAGCCGAATAATCAAAGTCTACTGATTAATCGGTGTAATAATAGGTAGATGAATCAGTTATCAAAATAATAATTTGTTGCAGCCCTAAAATGGTGGAATCAATCATCACTGACGATAGCTAAAGCAATAATATTATCATTTGTAGGAAAACACACATATTTCATCTTGAACATTAAAGTAAAGTGCTCTGACCTTCGAGGAGGATGCGATGGGAGTAGTAGCGAGCCTGCAGTCGCAGGCAGGAGCTCACACAGGTGATCGATCGGCGGCCGCAGAGACGGAAAATCCTCCAGAATAGCCAAAATATTCCTGCAGAAGTCCAGCACCCAGCTCTGGTACAGCGCCTGCGAGAAGAGAAACACAGAGTCACACGCGCATGTGACTCCAACACGACGTCCACATTCCTAGGGTCCCATCCACACCAAGACAAATCTGTCATAAAGCATCAAATGCTAAAACTCTGAACACTTCACAATATTTACACGGAATTAAGTTGCATTTGAAAGATAAAAACTAGTGTGATAATGACGCTTGGCGCTTCCATTTTAAACACCAAATTTCCTTAAAAAAAAAAAATATCCACAAATTAGGACTTCTATAATATGTCAAAACAGATTTGCCTTTCATGCCAGAGAGCATTTACTGATTAAAATATAAGCTTTTATGAGCAGGGAATAATAAACATAAATATCAAATTAAGTGCAATAATTAGCGCTCCATAATGCTCACACCACCCTATTCGGGGTAGATAGAAACAGGAAAAATAAACACTGCTCTCTAAAAACATTTGAAGTAAACATGCAAATCCATAAGTTTTTCAAAATATGCTAAACATAAGTTTTTCTTCGGTGTACAGGAGTGTTGCTTTTTTTTCTTTAGTGGATGCATTAAGATGCTCATATTTCATATTAAACAAACATACAAACAAAAATCGTCACAATTAATATAGTCATATTATTCTAAAATCTATTTTTTCATAATAAACAGATTTTATAATTAGACCTCAGACTTTTCTAAAGATTTTATATTTACAGTAGCTTGTACTGTACAGTACTGCAGGTTAACAGATCACACTGTAGTTGATGTAAAATAAGAGGTGTTATGTTAATAATTGTTATTATTATTTATTACTACATTTTATGCTCTTAATGTTGTGGCGGGTTTCCAATGGTATCAAAAATCAATATTTTTCAAGGTATCAAAATTAGTAATTCCAGTGCTGTGACAATAACAATATCACACACATTAATACTACCACTAACACTATCAATAACAATAATCCACTCTCTGCTCTTGTCATTTCTGACAATCTTTTCTAACTGATCCGGCTCATGGTTTTCGTAAACCAGACTATCAAAACCACCTAAAATCCCATAAGACTTTCATTGAGGGGGGGTGAAAAACTGAGACTCAGGTGTATGTAAGCTGTCTACTGCTGTAGCAAAGCTGAACAACTCCCTACTGAGAATACAGCTGATTGGCTGCTCTGGCTGGTCTCCCAAGCTGGTTTTAAACTGTTTTGGCCACTGTCTTAGCAGGCCAGGCTGGTCTTAAGATGGTTTTTTACCGAATCAACTGGTTTTCAGCTGGATTAGCATAGAAACATGCTAAAACATCATGCTAGTTAACTTGCTAGTCATGTTAGTCACTTGTTAATCATGCTAGCAACATGTTAGTAACTTGCCAATCATGCTAGCAACATTTTAACGACATGCTAGTAAAACTTGCTAATCATGCTAGCAACATACTAGTTACTTTGCTAATGACAGCAACATGCTATCGACATGCTAATCATGCTGGAAACACGCTAACAACATGCTAGTCACTTGCTAATCATGCTAACAACATGATAGTGACATTGCTAGTCACTTGCTTATGCTAGCAACATGTTAGTAACTTGCTAATCATGCTATCAACATGCTAGAAACATGCTAATGACATGTTAGTAACATGGTAAACATGCTAACGACATGCTAGTCACTTGTTAATCATGCTAGCAAAATGATAGTCACTTGTTAATCATGCTAACGACATGCTAGTCACTTGTTAATCATGCTAGCAAAATGATAGTCACTTGTTAATCATGCTAACAACATGCTAGTAACTTGTTAATCATGCTAGCAAAATGATAGTCACTTGTTAATCATGCTAACGACATGCTAGTCACTTGTTAATCATGCTAGCAAAATGATAGTCACTTGTTAATCATGCTAACAACATGCTAGTAACTTGCTAATTCATGCTAGCAACATACTGGTTACTCTTGCTAATGACAGCAAACATTGCTAATCATGCTGGAAACACGCTAACAACATGCTAGTAACTTGCTAATCATGTTAACGACCTACTAGTCACTTGCTAATCATGCTAGCAACATGCTAGTTTACTATGTCTTATCTATCTATCTATTTTTCTGATAGATTGTATTGCCTTCAAAACTTTAAAAACTACGTCAAATTAGTAAAAACTGAAGACTCTCAAACTTTAAGCGTTTAAAACTACTTCAAACTTTCTGGCTAGGCTTTTTCAAGCCAACTTAAGGTTTGTCTTGACAAACTTAGTTATCTAGAATAAAACTGTAATTCCTGCAGAGTGGATCTTACTTTGCCCTCAGCCGAGGACGATGCCATCTTCCTCATGTTCTCCTGATCTTTGGGCTCCGTTTGGCGTTACTGCGCCAGTTCGTAAAGCACGTTTGTGCGCGGAGGATTGGTGATGTCCAGATAGTGGGTCAGAGCGGTGCGAGGTACGTGGTGCGGTTAAGTGGTGGGGGGAAAGGGGACAGGGGAACGGATGCTTCTTATTGGACTCCTCTGAAAGGAAAACACACACACACACAGATATAACTTCAGCAGCAGTGCTTCAGAATCATGACTGAGCCGTTCGTGTCATACCGTCGAGGTTGTTGAGCGAGATGGACCGTGTCCAGGTCCACACCGAGGAGATCACCGATCCTGTTGACTATGACGCTGTCATTGATGGGATACACAGCCACATGGTCTCCTGATTCATACCTCCACACACACACACCACACTCCAACATCAACATTTACACTAATGTATAGTAAAAATATTTTGTATTTTTTGAATGCAGAGAGCTACTAGAGTTCAGACCGGTTAACATCGGTCATCCTGGTTATCCATCTCCTCAAAAATCATAACATACCAAAGGTCATTTAAATGGACAAATATTTGCACATGTACTTATAGTGCATATT
The DNA here is from genome assembly GCF_018340385.1 of Cyprinus carpio. Taxonomy (NCBI): domain Eukaryota; kingdom Metazoa; phylum Chordata; class Actinopteri; order Cypriniformes; family Cyprinidae; genus Cyprinus; species Cyprinus carpio. The sequence goes on from NC_056611.1 coordinate 4,781,528, forward strand.
ATTATTTATATTTTTTGGTCACACTTTATTTTGGGCAGCCATTTCTCAATATTAACTATGACTTCTGCCTCAATAAACTCGCCTAATTAGCTGTTTATTGAGGCAAATGTTGCTAAGTTTAGGTAGGGGGGTTCAGATTAAGGGATCTCAAAAATCTGTTCATGCAGAACAAGACATTAATATTATTATGGTGCTTTATAAGTAGACCGATGCACCGATCGACCAGAAATCAAAACAAATGAGCGTCACAGCACACACGGAAAGTTATAGATGCCTACTGGTGGTAGTAAAAAAAATTAATATTAATATAGATTACTCTAATAGCCTATACAGAAGTTTATAATATGATTAAGGTACACAACACTGCACGAACAAAAAGTTAAAATTAAGGTGTCTTAATTTTTGACACAATATGAATGTTTTTGCTCAATTTCGATTTCTGATGAAAAAAAATAGTTCCAATAAGAAGCCACAGCAGAAAAACTGTTTTGGGTCTCTGAGCAACACAGCAGTGTTTCATTACTGAATGGAATTCCACGTTTTTGAACGAATCAAGTGAGTCAATGATTCAGAAACCCATTCATAAAGACAGTGAGTCACTGGAATGAATCAGCCGTTTGACACAAACAAAACGAATCTGTTGAATGAAGGACTCTAAACGACTCAACATCAATTCAAACAGTGATTGTAGCCACCTACTGGTTTGGTTTCATATTTAAAAACTATCATTCCATTTTCCCCAACATTTCTTATTTGCATGTTTACCAATATTTAAAACATTAACCTTATAAAAATCCTTTATGCATTTGAAATTTTGCGGTGTAAATGTATTTATTGCACCTCAGCTTCATATCAAAAACGGTCTGTAAATACATCTAATGCCACTCAGATGCCGCTTCTGTGTTTCCCTCTGCAGTGGAAAGATGGAGTTTTGTTGATACTGATTTCATTTGAACAGTAACTCTACAGTTTCGTACTATTCTAGTTAATTGAAGCAATGCCAAGAATTTGATGTGAAAGTAGTGGAAAATGAAAAGAAATGACATGTTTTGTTATATAGCCTACAGCAATGTCCTTTATTTTATTAGTTGATTTTGTCCAGATTGGGGGGATGTGTAATGTTAATCATTTTTTATTATGTAAGTGAATTTTTTTGCATTAAAAAAGTATAGATTTTTGTTTGTATAAGCTGTCAATAATAGTTTTTAGAAAGAAAATCAGTATCAGCAGGTCACGACTTACAAAAATACAAATCGGAAATCACAATCGGCCAAGGAAGAATTGCAATCAGTGCATCTCTATTTATTATGTAGTTCAATAAACGGCAAATATGCCAATACGATTACTAGCTAATAGTGAGAACTGGTTCATTTCAATAAAGTTTTGCCATATTTATTTTTTATAATGCATTCATTAAAGTTCTTTGTCATATAATACAAATTGCACATGATTCATGTCCATTTATATCCTCATGTATTATAAATTCTTGGCAATTGACGCATATAATTTTGTTAAAACAGTACTACAGTAATGTCAAACTTAACTATTCAGGGTTCACCTGGTTACCCGCTCTAAAAATGTCTTAGATGTAATAAAGGGACAGTTCAGCCACCAAAAAAAATTGAAATTCCAACATTACCAACATTCTTCAAAAGACCGTCACTTGAAACTAAAACAGAAAAACAAATTAGTTTTCACACTTAACGGAAGAAAGAAACTCATAGGTATGTATGAAACAACATGATGGTGAGTAATGATGACAGAATCCTCATGTTGGGGTGAACTGTCCTTTAAGTGTAAGTGGGACACTAAGGTGGCGCGATAGGGGTCATTTTCATTGTGCAGAGCCTAAACCTTTTATGTGTAAGGTTAGTTTTTAAAAGCTAATTTTCGTTTTACAATGGTTTCCCTCCGACACCTGATATAAAAAATGTTATAGTAATAGCAATAAATTATGCATAAGTACACGCAACCTGCCCCCCAAAACAATCCCTTATCCGAACCATAACCATACAGTAGATACATGTAGTAAATTATTTTTCTGTACTTATATAAACTACAACTGTAACAAGGACACAAAAATAAAGTGGATACCACTGTAAGTTATTCATTGGTTACACATTCTGTACTATTATAACATCAATTAATTATGCATAATTACCTGCAAAGTAACCTAAACAAAAACCCTATTCCTAACCCTACCCATTTAAAGTGGTTTAGTAATATCCACGCAGTACTTAAATGTATAATTAAAACACTGTGATAACACAGGGATTTAAAGTAAAGCGTAACCCAAGTACAGTTTTTTTGTAAAAATTCATATCCTTTATTATGTTGACATCAAAAAAAAACGATGAGCAATGATAGACCACTAAGATCAAGGATTTTAAACGTCGTTCCTGTAACAACACAAGAGAGTTTGGCTTACGTGTTCAGAAAGAGCAGCATTCATGAACCGTCAAACATTCGAGCGAGTGTCGGATTCAGGCCTGATGAGTGTTACCTGATTTTGGAGCCTGTGATGTCCGCTCCAGGTGCATCAGTTGTCTTTCCCCGGCCTTATTGAGCTTGCGGTTCACAGTGAACCGAGCCAGGAAAGGTTCTTTCTTCGAATCCAAGGGTCACGTGTGAGAACAGAAAATGAGTGACAGAAAAGACCGGGTCAGAGGTTTAACCAGGCCCTCAGAGCGCAAAAAAATGCCACCACATTTGACAAAAACTGAGCCCCTGACATTTTCTCATCTGGCTCGCAAAACGGACTCCTTATCTATCGATCTAACATCTGATAGTATCGTATTCAATAACATTATATTATCATATTATAATAATCCAGCATCTGATTTGGCAGTTGCTTTATCTTGCATCAGTATTTCAGTGTTCAGTACTTGTCAACATTTTGGAAACATTGATTTTAAATGTTTTTGAATGAAGTGTCACCGAGGTGGCTGCATTTATGTGCTAAAAAATACAATGAAAAACAGTAATATTTTGAAATATTATTACAAATTAAAAATACATGTTTTCTATGTGAAATCTCTGTTTAAGTGTAATTTATTTCTGTGATGCGCAGCTGTATTTTCAGCATCATTCCTCCGGTCTTTCAGTGTCACGTGATCTTCAGAAAAACCTCTGCTCAATTATTACTGGGTGCCTCAGTTTAAACTTAAAATACAGTTTTTGCTCTTTAATATTTTGTGGAAACGTTTTTTTGAGGATTCCTTTGATTAATAGAAAGTAAGAAAACAGTATTTACTAGAAATAGAATCTTTTGTAACATTATAAATGGGTTCCTGTCACCTTGATCACATTAATGCTATATTTGCTGAGTAAAAGCATTCATTTCTATTTAAATAAATACATTTAATAAAGAAAACACACCAAAACATTTGACTGGTAGTAATCACAGGTTTCTGCATTAATGCTTAAATATGAAGCAGCACACTGTTTCAACATTGATAATAATTAGAAAATGTTTCTTTTTCTTGCGCATATTAGAATGATTTCTGAAGATCATGTGACACTGAAGACTGGAGTAATGATGCTGAAAAATACGAGCTGGGCATCACAGAATACATTACAGTTTACGCAGATATTTACATAAAAAAACACTTTTTTTAAAACTGTAATTATATTTCATAGTATTAGTGGTTTTACTTTACTGATTTTGGGATCAATAAATACAGCCGTGATGAGAGCAGAAGAGACTTCATTCAAAAACATTTTAAAAGAAAAAAAAAATATTACAGTGTTTCCAAACTTCTAATAAGTATACTGAATAGTCACTGTCTCATCTCCAACTAATTTAATTTTATAATTAACAGCCAACAACTGAAGAAGAAACACATATTTTACTTTTACTTTGGCTTGTGGCTGGAAAGTAAGAAGTATGCACTCATAAAAGTGAAACCTGCTCTGAAAATCCATTTCTAGGGCTAAATATTGTCTCGTAATAAAAGCGTTTAAAAACAAACATTACGTCTCCGTCCGATCAAATGAAGTGCAGCTGAAGTGTTCGTTCGGGTCATCGTGGTTCATGAGGAGACAGGTTTGCGAATGTAGGAGGGGCATTGGAAAAAAGAAAGTGAAGGAAGTGCTTTACCCCTCACGGCTTCTGGTTCTCGAAGCTCTTGAGGCGGCCCACTCTCCAGTTGTAGATCTTATTCAGTTCAGATCGCTGTGTACCTTCATCTCGTACTGACGATGCTGGAGACACACAGAAGAGAGAGAGAGACCAACCCATGAGTTTTCAGACAGCCTGTTCTTCAGTTGTCTGGGTTTTCAGTCTGAAAAGGGCTGTAAGAGCTGGTAGTCATAAGCAGAGCCGGGCATGTGTTCTCCGCTCAGGTCACGTGTGACTGTACGCTAACAAAATAGGAACGAGCTGAGAGAGATGACTGAGCATTCAGACCTGGATTTCCTCTCTCCGTCGCTTCGACTCCAAAGTGTTCACACACAGCCGTGGCCAGAACTGGCTCTCTCTCCGACGACACGAAATCCTCCTCGATACTGATAGAGAAACAACCCACAGAACATCATTACAAACAGTTCTCCACATCAGTGATGCCTCAACCGGTGACTGACCCGACACAGTCCCACGATTCATCATACTGAGAGTAAACAACAGTCTCTCATCACTCATGAACAAGTGCACGCACGCACAACACGCACGCACACACACACACACACACACACACCCACACACACATCACACACACACACACACTGCACTATAATGTTTTTGTTATCCAGTTGAAGAGCCACTAGATGTGATGCTGCTTGGGCGTTGGTTCATGGGGGTCAAAACTATTGCGGAAAAGATTAACATCAATATGGAGGAAGCTGCAGTAAAAGAGAACTGCAGTAAAAAGCCGTTCACACAGAATGCATATTTCACACGTTTTCTAGAGGGACGTCTATCACCGTTGCACTCGCGTCTCGCACAAGAGAGCTGTATGTTAAGAAAGCCATGTAAAATTAAAGGGCTCATATGATGTTGCTAAAAAGAACATTATTTTGTGTATTTGGTGTAATGAAAAAGACAAACAAGCGTACTCTACACTGCTCAATACTCGGGTTTGAATCATCAGTGGTCAATTCTTTAAAATATGAAATGTACTTACAGGCTGTGAGTCAGAAGCGCCAGACTGTCAAAGTTGTAATTGCCTCACTTATAGGAACAGACCACCGGCATTGTAGGCTACTCTTACAGGAAACAGTCCTCGCCTCCGGTAAAATGTGCTGCACACTAAATATTTGGGTTGAACTGTTCTGGAACAGTTTGTAAATACAACTTAACCACTGATTTCTAGTCATAGTGCCTCTTTTGGAAGACCACACACAAGTAGTGTTTCTCTTTCATACGTGAAAACAAACAGTGTCTATACGACATGGCGGCGGCGGCAACATATAGCTACAACGAGAGTAAAAGGTATGCCTTCTTTCTTTGCGTGAACATCTGGGTGGCATTATGCAAAATCTTCCCACACAGTAATGTAGAGGATGTTGTGGGCGGGTGTTAGAACGAGCCGTTTCAGGAGGGACGTGGACAAGTCTTAACTTTTATAAAGAATAATTTCTTAGGATTTGAGACTTTAGTCTTTGCAACTTCACAGACCTTCTTCATGCACCAAAAGCTTGTAACCACTCCAAAGAGAAAGGAAACAGTTTTAAATTGTATCATATGACCCCTTTAAATATTATGGCACTTTTTTCAAAGTCATGTTTTCTTATGCTTTGATAACGTGGTTTTAGTAATATTTTGTTTGATTGTGGCCCACTTGTGTCCTCAGGAGAGGAGACCAAAGCTTTTTTTACCCCTAACTGAAATTATGCCTTTTTAAATTTGAACATAATTCTAATTTGTGATAATTTTTAAGTACAAAATTCAAATTTAGTTTTTCAGGCCCATGGTTGACAGCCCTACATACTCACTCTCACTCACACACACACACACACACACACCACTATACCACACACACACACACACACACACACACACCCCCACTCGCACGTGTACACCTCGTTCGTTCTTAACCTTGTTAATGGATGCACTATATATGAGGATGAGATCATGTGAACCCAGCAGCTTATCTTTATAGTAAGGCTGTGTGACAATCCAAGATCACAATAAAATTGATGATGATAACGATGATAAGCTCTGAACATTTTTACTCTATATGGATGAAACTAACAGTCAGGTCACAGCAGAAATAAGAGAAATAATCCTGACGTCAGTTAATGAGTCTTCATGGTCCAACTCAGCAAAATAAAGAACTGAACCTGTAACTTGAAGAAAACCCTGACAGATATATTATATACTAAATCTACTTTTCAAAATTATAATAATAAGGTAATTGTAATTTATACGTTTTCTGCTGTACAGCATCATATCTGACAAAAAAAATAAGTATGTTTTGTTATAAATTACATTTTAAAAGACTTTAAATGATTTATTAATTCAGTTTATTAGACACATGATGTTTGATTATAAATTTGGATTAAATCATAAAACACAAAATCCAGGAAAAAATAAAAGAAAAAGAAATTCGCATTTCATGGGCCCCAAATTAAAAGGTTATTAAAAGGCAGATTAAATCTGATTCTGTGGATCTTACAGACACATTGGGAAGTATTTCCTTACCCATCAAACGCAAAGAAGTCTTGTGATGCATGTACATGTCAATATCAGATTGTTTATGGGAAAACAAATATTGTGAGGATATTTTAAGCTCTATCTCTTCTAGTTGAATGTTTGGTTTCTCAATGCAAGAAATGTCATGTTTGGCATAAAAATGCAGTGGGAAAAGAAGGAAGAGATTTGGCTTTGAAATGTAGTGAAGTAAAACATAAAAATACTTCAAAATGTAAAGCACAGCTCCAGCAGAAGGTGGTCAGACACACTATAATCAGCGTCACTCACTTCCCGTCATCGTCTCCCATTCCCAGGTCAAAGATCCTCTGGCTCCCCAGCTCAGCCAGTCTCTGGTCCACAGACTTTCCCATGGCGTTTATAATGCTCGTATGTCTTATTTCCCAGTGCAAACACCTTAAAAAATACGTTTTTAGACATTACATATACAAAACAGATAAATACGGACTGTTTCTATATCTATACCTTATATTCCTTAAATTCACACTGTTATTAAGATCACAAGTGTTTAGCACTAAATAAATACAAGTGTAAATGTATTTTTTTTCATTGAAACCAGATATAAAATAAATGTTAACTGAAATAAAACAATAAAATATAATATAATAGGAATATAATATAATATAATATAATATAATATAATAATATAATATATATGGATAAATCATAATTTAAATTTTTGGGCAAAGTAAAAATTCTCATTTGTATTTAGTTTAATTTGAGGTGCTAAAATAACCAAGACTGAAAAAATAAATGAATTAAAAAAAAAAAAAAAAAAAAAAAATATCATGACACAAACCAAAAATTACTAAAATTTGACCTAACATTAAAAGAAAAGATAACGCAAATTCTAAAAATAAAAACTAGTTCAAAATATTAATAAGAACTATAATAAATCTCAATAATACTAAAATAATAAATTTTCCGACTATCAGAAATAAATATTTATTTTATAGTTATTGTTTTTAAATAAAGATACATTTAAGATGCATTTAAATTCATGATACTGTATGTGAACTACCATGTCAGTGCTACGGTGTTATATTTCACTTTCTTTTTTTTTTTTTAGCTTGACAGAGCAAACTCTGTTGCTATATGAACAAAAATTCAGGGTTTTGTGTTTAACATAATAATGACAGCATATGTGTGTTAGGAATGATCTAAGGGAAGAAAGGGATAAAATACTGATAAAGAGTGTTAATCTTTGGATGCACTCTTCCTTTAAATCCACTCAGCCATATCTGCACTTCTGCTGAACCCGTGGGCTGTTCTTTAAAGCACAGATTCCCGTCGAGGTCTCTGAACTCTGCACAGTGTCAGTGTCGTATACGTGAGCAAAGCTGTCTGAGACTTTGGTCTGAGGAAGTATGACACAGCATTCCCCAGATTCACTTCTGCTCCGCTGCACTGTGTCGATGGGTCTTGTTTGCTCAAGCGTACGCCGGAAAGCACCTAACGTATTAGAAACGCATTGCTCCTGGATGTATTTGGGAAAGTCTTAAAGCCTCAACAAAGTGCTTTAATGAAAAGTCCCCGAGCACACACTTAAAGGAATAGTTCACCCAAAAACTGAAAATGTGCTCACGCTCAGGCCATCCAAGATCAGGATGAGTTTGTTTCTTCATCAGGTTTGGAGAAATGCAGCATTGCATCAGTGTCTCAGCAATGGATGCTCTGCAGTGAATGGGTGCCGTCAGAATGAAAGCTGATAAAACACATCACAATAATCCACAGCACTCCAGTCCATCAGTTAAACATCTGGAGAAAGACAAAAGCTGGAAACAAATCCAGCATTTAGATTTTTTTAAAACGCAAACAGTCACTCTGGCTAAAATATAAGTCCTAATCTATAATAACGCTTCCTGCAGTGAAAAAGAAAGCAACATTATGAATTATAGACTCATTTTTAGCTGAAAGCAATGGTTTGAATTAAAAAAAAAAAAACACACAGCTTTGGTCTTCTCCAGATGTTAACTGTTGGACTGGAGTGCTGTGGATTATTGTGATGTTTTATCAGCTTTCATTCTGACGGGCACACATTCACTGCCAGAGCATCCATTGCTGAGTACACTTGATGCAGTTTCACATGTCTCCAAATCTGATGAAGAAACACACTCATCTACGTCTCCGTTGGCCTGAGCGTGTGAGTAGCATTTTCAGGGGATTTAACCCTCACTATAATCACGTAGTTGCTGTGAGAGGAACTAACCACTGTATATTTTAACTCCACTGAAGTCAGCATCGCCCTCATGTAACCAGTCATAGAAGTCCTGAGCGTTATCGGGTCGGGTCTCCCTCTCCGTACGTGGCCATGCAGAAGATGGCTATCGAGTTCTCAATCTCAGTCAGACGCGAGAGCTCACTCTGCAGATAGAGGCGTGTGTAAACAAACACAAACTGGAGCAAGAGCAATAAAGAGCCCATCGCATGTATTACCAGGTCATATTTCCTCTGGGTCCGCTGACATTCCCTTCATGCCGTAGCGATGAGCATCTTTTCGCAAGTCGGTTGGCAAACACTTCAGCCGTGCCCGTCTGTGAGCCGTAAAACACCACGATGTTCTTGCCCCTGGAGCAAAATATTAAACTCATTACTTGATTGACAACAGCAACAAAAAGGTGCTGCTTTTATTGTAAAAGCCATATGAATAAAGGCTTTTACATTTTTTCACTATAATTTCGAGTGCCTCAGAGTGATTCATTATTCAATGAATTTAGAAATCCTGCATTCAAAGTGCACTGATTTATGGTTTTTATACCCCAGCAGGCATTTTTTTGATGTTAAAATGTTGGCTTACCTTTGAAAAACTAAACACACAGACGGTCAGCTGTTTCAGTTACAATTTTTTTCAGCCGATTCAGTTAACGCCAGTTTTGTTTGATAATTTTAACATATCAGCCTCTACTGGAGAAGAGGAGGAGTAAAAGTCTCTTACCGTTTTCTTCATTTTGTCAATAAATTAAAAACTGGTTTCTCTGGTGTTTGAGGCCTACAAAACACAGATTCACAGAGGTCATGCGAATCAAAAAGGGCTACTAATAATTAACATTATAAATGATTTCATGCAAAACAAACACTGACACAAAATAAAAAATAAAAATAAAGCAAAACCTGAAGTTTCAAGCACTTCTGAAATCAGTGTAAAAACACTGCATCTTCTCAATAGACCAGTCCTGGGGAAGCTGAGTTTTAAATGGAGGAGACTTCAGAAGGAGGACCAATTATGCCCCTTTTTACAAGATGTAATATAAATCTCAGGTGTCCCCGGAATGTGTCTGAAGTCTCAGCTCAAAATACCCCACAGATCATTTATTATATCATTTAGAAAATGCCTATTTTGAGGTAAAAGCAGAAACAGGCAGTTTTGTGCATGTCTCTTTAAATGCAAATGAGCTGCTGATCCCCCCCCCCCCTTTTCCAGAATACAGCTGTGCCTTTAACAGCTCTTACCTGCTAATTGCTGGTTTTGATCATCATGTCTATCGTGCTTAAATCATGCATTTTAAAGGCATATCATTTAATTTTACATTAGATTAGATACAACTTTATCGTCATTATGCAGAGTACAAGTACAGAGCTAATGAAATGCAGTTAGCATCTAACCAGAAGTCAGTTGTGTTAAAAAAAAAAAAAAAAAAAAAACATTCACAAGTTATTCTTGCTTAAATTGATATGCTGATCATTTCATTTTTGTAATGATAATTTAATTTTTAACAAATGCATGGATTGGCCCCTTCATTGTCTGAGGCAAAAAACTGTATTTGTATATTGTCACTGTGTGAAGCACCAATCTCCAGAGAAACATCACGTCTCAGCTACATCAGACTTTTTAGCAGCTGTATCAATGAGTTCACATGTATAGCACGTATAGATTTAACATCAACCCTTTCTAAAGATTTGTTTTGCCATGTAGGCATGGAAAACTGAGATTGTATTAATTTAATATGTTTGTTGGTTTCTTTTAATGCTGCTGTTAATACAGTAAGAAAAAAAACTGTTTCACTGCAAAGTTTTAAATTAAATTAAATTTATGCATTTAGCAGACGCTTTTTATCCAAAGCGACTTACAGTGCATCCAGGCTATCAATTTTTACCTATCATGTGTTCCCGGGGAATCAAACCCCTAACCTTGCGCTTCGTAACGCAATGCTCTACCACTTGAGCTACAGAGGACATATGAATATGAATGCTTAAACATGAGAGAATTCGCTAAAAGCACTGTAAAGGAATTTAAAAAGGATTATGCAAAAGGCAATAAGAATAATACAGAAAAAAATAATAGTAATTTCAGGGTAATATCTTATATAAGCACTCAAATAACTTTCATCCACCTCTATTTTCCTCTTATGCACCTTCACACTGAGGATCAAGAACAAAGCACACTGTAAGGGTCCAACTCTCGCTTTTAACAAACCATTAACTATGACTTTTACCTCAGTAAACTCCTAATTAGCTGCTGATTAATAGTTAGCTAGGTAGTTGTAGTTTAGGTATTGTTAAGGATTATGGGATGTAGAATATGTGCTTTCTTTATAAACACTAATAAACAGCCAGTATGTTAACAGTAGGCATGCTAATAAGCAACTTGTTGAGAATTGGTCCCTATACTGAAGTGTTACCGAAGTTTTTGCAATTCTTCACTTCATCTGGAAAATTTCCATGTTTACATTCAACTCTGCATTCTCTCTCCTCTCTCTCGCTCTCACACCACACACACACACACACACAGAGAGAGAGAGATGTTAAAACACTATTGTTCAAGAGAGTGAATAGAAAAAGCGTGAGAGACTTTTCACGGAGTAAAAACTCTGGGCTCACGGCCAACTATTGCACAAGGATGTGAATAGTGTGATTTAATGAGTGAAAACTGCAGCTGAACTCGGTTTTTAACGGGAAACACCAGTGCTTTAAAGATACTATTCTCTATTTAACAAGAGAATGATTATAACTCTTTCACTAACGGTCAAAGAACATCATCAGCACTTTTTGCCATGACATACGATGCGGGCTAAATTTTATATCTATAGAGCGATGATGTTATGTTATACAATCAAAGCTTGTTTTATATCACAACTAGATCCTTTCAAGCAAGTTGCTTTTGAAAAAATGTAGTAATTATGGCTTTTATGTGTACTTGTATGGAGAACAAACAGATGTTAGCTTGATTGCTCATTCTTTCTCAAGCTTGCGAGAGCGGAGCACGTTCTGCACGTCTGTCTCTCCTGACTCACGCAGTTCAGTTCATCACTGATGATGTGAACCATCTGAAAGATCATATTCAGACATGCAGAACGTGTCTTGCTCCATCCAGGACCAGCACTGAGACTTCAGCGAACACTCACCTGTCGAAGGCGACCAGCCGGTCCTCCGGTAAGGAGAACACACACAGCCCATGATCATAAACACGTCCACAGCGGAGACGCACCGTTAACTACCGCACACACCGGAAACACAAGCCACCGCCACAGGTAAGAAAAACCATCTGTCGTACAAGAGAACGGACACATAAAACACTAAAGCGGAGCTGAAGGAGAGCTTGAATGTGAAGGAGTTGATTCCAGAGGAGAGCAGAGGCTGTTAGAGCGTCCCTCCTCCATCAGGAACGGTCTGCAGACGACTACTGAGACCCTGAAGCATCAGGTCAATACCCTACGCTCTCACAAACACGTGCACCGGCAACATCTGGACGACACACGTCAAGCACGCCGAACACTCACAGAAAACCACGAGAGAGGTCCTTCATCCTCTCATGATCCCAGAGACACAAACAGAACAGTCCTTTAGCAACAGTTTCTTTCAGACAGCGACGGCGAATGACCGAGGCCCGGCCCCTCCCTCCGGAGAACAGGGTCGCCGTGTGCAACCACATCTATCATAAAAGGATCCTCCTGTGACAGGCCAGGCGACGCGGGCAGCGGGACAAATTGGAAATGGTTTCCGCATAAATGGGGAGGGGACGAGAGAAAATAGGCTGCACATAATGGAGGGCTTGTGCTGCACCTCAACTTTCCACCTCCGGGGCAGCTCAGAGAAAGACTCGGCTGGCCTCGTGCCAATACAAACCGAATCGACATGAGGATTTCGAAAAGATATATATACTTTCATAAGCACAGCTTTAAGTAACATAACATAGAGAGAGAGAGAGAGAGAGAGAGAGAGAGAGGAACAGCCCAACTATTGAGAAGAAAGAACAGCTGAGTGACTGTAACATAATCCTCTCTTCTTAAAGGAAACAGTTCAGCCAGAACATTTTAATGAGCTAAAATGTGTTCACCCTCAGGACATCTGAGATCAGGATGAGTTTTGTTTCTTCACCAGGCTTTGTAGAAATGTAGCACTGCATCAGTGTCTCATCAATGGATGCTCTGCAGTGAATGGGTGCTGTCAGAATGAGAGTCCAAACAGCTGATAAAAACATCACAATAATTCACAGCACTCCAGTCCATCAGTTAATGTCTTGAGGAGAAAAGTTACGTGTTTGTAAGAAACAAATCCATAATACATGTTCAATCCATAATAACACTTCCTCCAGTGAAAAAGTGTTCTGGTGTGAATCAGGAGAGAAATCTGCACAGATCAAGCAGCGTTTAAACCAGCTCTAAACAAATATGTGTCTGGATTTTGATGTGAGAGACAACAGGAGATGCACTTTTTCACTGGAGGAAGTGTTATTATGGATTATGGACTCATATTTTAGTTAAAACGTCTTAATGCTGGATGTGTTTCATCTTTTGTCTTCTCCAGATGTTAACTGATGGACTGGAGTGCTGTGGATTTTTGTGATGTTTTTATCAGCTGTTTGGACTCTCATTCTGACGGCACCCATTCACTGCAGAGCATCCATTGCTGAGACACTGATGCAATGCTACATTTCTACAAACCTGATGAAGAAACAAACTCATCCTAATCTTGGATGGCCTGTGGGTTATTATTGTTTCGGCTAACTTTTTGGATGAACTAATCCGTTTAAAGCTGAAGGGTGAGGACAGATCTTTCATTCTGTATTGAAGCGTTTCCCAATCCCAGTCCACCCCCCCCCCATATCTCAGCATTACTCATTTAAAAAAAAAGAGAAACATATATGAATGAATTGTTCACAGTAGGATCGAGAAAACGCATTTACTAAAAAAGGACAGGGTGAATTTTTTTATTTCAAACCGACTTAAAGATTATATATTTCTTATGGCCTTGTTGGCAATTTTTCTTGGAATTAATTCCATGTTTTGGATCAACAGAATCAAAGTTGTAGTTTGATAAAAAAAAATAAGAAAAAAAAAAAAAATTGCATGCTTGCCTTTCTTCAAAAAAAAACCAAAAACAAAAGAGCTCTTCTGTGCATTTCTGCTATTCTTTACAGACACAGAACCAAATTCAAGTTTTTCTGCTTTCGTCACTAATGAGAAGACAACATCTGTGAAGCAGCTGTTATGTAACATCAGGGGCCGAACTAATGAGTGCAGATATCTGGAAGACAATAACAAGCCATAATCAGCTTGATTTACAAGCTCATTACACATCTCACATGTATCTGTGGTGAGCTAGGGACAAAAGCACAATCATTTAGATTTAGAAAGATTCATTAGGTCAGTAAAAAGCTGTTAAGTAATGATTCAACAGATGTTTTTAATTCAAGGGTTTTAAGACAAATACACTACAAGATTGTTCAAAAATTAGGCATCGTACACTTAAACTCTATTTTCAGACACACATGTCATGATTTAAAGGAGAGATCACATGTCTACTGTATGAATACACACACAACACTCCAGACACTGACCTCCTTTATATTCAAGAAATGCCAGAAAAGAATATAAACAATGTCACAATAAAAAGCAATACGTTTAATGAAAACCGGTATCCCTGCTTTGAAAATAATGCAGGGCGGAAATCTTGATTATGCTACTAATCACTAGGCTGGATAGGACGACACACTGAATGTAATAAAGGTCTATTAGTTTTCATTTACAATCTTAAGACTTAATGCACACATCTATCCATGCCTGCGACTGAATACAATGCAGCTCAACGCTGCTGCAAAAACATGGTGCAAACAGAAATCTCTGAAAGCAGCGGCCTGCCAGCCGTCACACTCATGAGACGAGGAGGAAATCTGAGATATTCACAGTATCCATTATTCTACATCATCAGCAAAGATGATTAAGACATCTGTATACCATCCCTACAATACATACACCACTGCGTAAAGTTTATGAAGGAGGCAGTGTATTTCTGAGTTTGAGTTCTCATGGAGTTCTGTAGATGATTGAGACAGAAAAAGAAAAAAAATCCAGATATAAATTAGGCAAAGTTTGACATGAGAAGAGAGGCGATGGCTCCAGCGGACTGTGCTTATGTTAATGCTATCATTCTGTCAGTGCAATAATATCCTTGATTCATGCCTGAATCAGCCAAACAGCCAGAAAGAAACAGGAAAACAAACTCATTACAAATGCATTCGGTTTGTGTTAACAAATAAATGACACAAAAATATGCAATTTACATTATATTGCAGATATAATTAAAAACTTTGAGCATTTTTAATGGAAGCCCATTTCTGCCACAGAAAATATATTAGTGCTTAATTTTTCCAGTTTAACTGCATTAAAAATATTAAATGCAGTTAACGCAGGGGCGGAGCTAGGGTTGGCCACCCCACTCACAACTGCTGCCTCGGTCTCTTTTCTTTTCTTGTCAAGGATTGTGTTTTATTTTGAGGAACGTCTTTACGAGAACATCAAACAGGAGACTATTCAGACACGCACTCCACTCCACCTCAGCGCCAGACGCGAGTCAGACGAACACGGACACGGTTCAGATGACGAGGAGCTTCATCAGAACAACAGTGAACTGCACTCAGATGAGATGTTTGTCAGGATACTATGTCAGTAAAAACTAATTTTCCTCTTCTTTCAGTCGTTTATACTGCGCTCATAAACATTGTGTTATGACATAACATTAATTGCACGCACAAATACAGCGGTGCATGCTGTAGCTTGCATCATTTCATATTAAATGAAACTAAGTGTATTTTAGGTTTTGAGTTCAGGATCGTCTGTTAAAGTTATAGTTGAGAAGTGGCAAGCAGCTGTGATGTCTGTTCATCAAAGAACAAAAGAAAAAAAAAAAAAAGAGGTAAATCAATAACTTTTTGTAGCTTTAAGGATTCATTATATTTAATTTGGAATTTGGTGTTTGATAACTTTATTCAATTTCTGCATATTTGCTACTTGCTGAATATGATACTGGGTTTATGTGAAGATTAGATTAGAAGTACTTTATTAAAGTCTAATATACAGTACAGACCAAAAGTTTGGAAACATTACTATTTTTAATGTTTTTGAAAGAAGTTTCTTCTGCTCATCAAGCCTGCATTTATTTGATCAAAAATACAGAAAAAAAATGTAATATTTGTGATATATTTATTACAATTTAAAATAATTGTTTTTAAATTTATTATACTTTAAATTATGATTTATTTCTGGTGATGCAAAGCTGAATTTTTAGGATCACTATCACATGATCCTTTAGAAATCATTCTAATATGATGATTCATTATCAAAGTTGGAAACAGTTCTGCTGCTTAATATTTTTTCAGAACATGTGATACTTTTTTAGGATACTTTGATGAATAAAAAGTAAAAAAAATAAAATTCTAATATATTATAAATTAAATTATAAATTATTATAAAAAGAAGCTATGTTTTTCAAATATAAATATTTGTTGTAATAACAATATACACTACTGGTCAGTAATTTGGGGTCAGTAATTTTTTTTCTTTCTTTTTTTTTTAAATAAAATCAATACTTTTATTCAGCAGGGATGTGTTTAAATTGATAAAAAGTGATAGTAAAGAAAATATATTATTAGAATATATATTATTAGAATTTTTTTTTTATTTTGAATAAATGCAGTTCTTTTTAACCTTTTATTCATCAAATATATTAGACAGCAGAACTGTTTCCAACACTCATAATAAATTCAGAATATTAGAATGATTTCTAAATGATCATGTGATAGACTGGATGTTACATGTGACACTGAAGGCTGGAGTAATGATTCTGAAAATTCAGCTTTGCATCACAGGAATAAATTATTTTTTTTAAAGTATATTCAAATAGAAAACTATTATTTTAAGTTGTTATAATATTTCACAATATAACTGTTTTTTTCTGTATTTTTGATCAAATAAATGCAGGCTTGATGAACAGAAGAGACTTCTTTCAAAAACATTAAAAAATTGTAATGTTTCCAAACTTTTGGTCTGTACGTATGTTCAAATTGGTAGCTCGCAATTATACTGTAATGTTCGTATAGTCGATATTTATGGTTAAATATTAGGAAAAAGAGAATAATTTGAGAACTGAGATATCAGTAGTATTGGTATCAGTGATACTCACCTTCGGTCATAAAAAAGATGCCATAAAACAAATAGGCCTAATAAAATATACTGTCTTTATTTTGTTTCTACATTCATTTGAAGATTGAGTGTGAAATTATTGCAATACAAAAGTATATGTAAAAACTTTAATGTTAATTGGGGATTAATCGTGAAGGAAATTGAGTGTTTATCACAATTCTGAATTTTTTTTCCCAGAGTTCTGAGGTTAAATTTCACAATTTTGACTTTTTTCTCAGTTCAAACAACCATTTATTCCTAAATAACAACAATTCAGCTATTTTTATGTACTCTTTGACAAACAGAGTCACAAAATTGAAACGTCTGAAGTGCAAAATTCAAACCGTTGGCAATCCCAGTAACCCGAAATAGTCTTTGCAACCATACACAGAATGTTGTATGTTATAAATAATCGCAGAAGTACTAGAAAAAAGCTTGTAGTTTTGATTTAAACATGCATTTGTGCTACTCCTGCTCTGACACATCTAATGTAAGAAAAACAAGACAGTGTACAGTGTTAGTGTGACAGCGAAAACGTGTGAAAAAACAGACAAGCAGACACTGAACACAGACCACAAGTCAAGTGTTGTTTATGCACGCAGACTGCGACGGTCTGTAAAACTGATAACATCAAACAGCATTTCAGTGCATCGAACAGCAACTTCAACTGCAATTATCCACAACATTCAGTGCTTCAAACGGAAGTTACTTCTCTCACTGAACATGACAGATATCACATGTACAGCTTGATCTTCATAAGTAAATGTAAATGACTTTTATGGAATTTGTTTTTTAATCCTATTCTAACTCTTGCTGTCTGTGTCTGAAAGCAGGTGATAAATGGAACACAGACGTATCCTTCAACCACGATGACGCTCTTTGTTTTATCTCAGGAACAGCTCAGGAGTGACTGTAATGTCTGGCATTGAGTAACGACCTTTGCCAATGACACTCTTCCAAGGCTAAACAAGCAATAAACATTCCCTGCACCTCCAGCGGGCCCAAGAAAACACAAACTGACGCGTCTAACCAGGAAAGACTTGCGATGATACTGACCTTACAGATGATCTCAGTTCTTCTCAGACGTGAAATACTTATATTTCTGAGGTTATATACATAATTATACTTTCAGTTTTCAAGAAATTATATTTTGAATCAAGAAAATGAAGCCTACTTACAGCCTTTTTTTTCCAGAAAAAAATAAATAGTGCTGGGAAATGATTAATTGCATCCAAAATAAATGTTTTTGTTTGTGTGTGTATTTATTATGTAGCCTAGTATAAAATATTTACATGTATTTGCATGTATGTATTTATATTCATATAATATATATATATATATAAACATTTTTTTTCTTAAATATATACATGCATGTGTGTGTATTTATATACACATATTAAATACACACAGTACACACACATATATTATGTACACAACAACTTTTATTTTGGGATGTGATTAATTGCGATTAATCGTTACTCAGCACTAGAAAAAAATTAACAGATTTTTTCTAAAATTCTCATAAATGTAACACCATACTTCCAAGTGGAAATTTCATCACATTTATTCCATGGTGAGCAAAAAAAAATAAAATAAAAAAAAACTTTCACTTATTATTATTATTTTTGAGGGTGACAGCAATTAAAAAATTATAAAATAAAAAAAATTTATACTGTATTAATTTTAATTAATATTACCCAGCATTATACCCAGCATTTTCAGGACAGTTTGTGTCACACACACGACACAATTAAAAAAGCTAAAAGTGAATATGTTTTCCAGTTTAACATTCTAACGTGCTCCCTCTCTTCCACACAGGAGCGGTTTGGAGGTACTCACGTAGACTCTAGCTTTTTGAACTCCGGGATGGGCTCGGCTTTTTTGCGGAAAATCAGCCAGTAGACGATCAGGCCAGCGATGAGCGAGAAGAGGAAGAGGTCCAGGTTACTGAAGAAGGGCTCGTCCTCGTCCATCAGCTCCGGCTGCGCGGCGGGATCGGCCTGAGGGTCTGCCATCGGTACGAGGAGCGCCGCTGCCAGAGAGGAGACACTCGCAGAATTAGCAGAGAACAGTGTGTGTGTCGTTTTAGCAAACACAGTAACATCACTACGTCTGATATAAGGGCTGGGCGATAGATCATTATCACGATATAACTTTCCTCATATAATGTTTACGCAACAAAAGCAGAATGAAAAAGCACCACGGCATTGTGTCAGAAATGTGGGATATTCAGATCAAAATTTATTTTTTATTATTATTATTAATGTAGACATGGATTAAATGTATTAAATGAGTAACAGAATATAATTAGTGATGTAACGATTCACTCAACTCACGATAAACTAAATTTAAATTTTAAAACAAACCCCAAATCAAATAAGCAAAGTTACACAAATATACAAAAATCTCTCTATATAAACAAAATAAGCCTTTGTCTGTGCTCTTTTCATTTAAAATGAGACACAACCCCTGCATTTTAATCATCACCCAAACAAAGACACAGTTTACATGCATAAAATAAAAAGATAAAAAGAAGGATAAAGGGCTGAAATGATTCCTTGAGTAACTCAAATACAAAAAAAAAAAAATCATGGCTTTGTTTAGTCCATTTACTGTAACTACACACAGAACACTGTGTGTTTCCCAACGGACCATTATTACTGACACAAACCAAACGCTGGACATATTTAGGACCATAAACCAATATCTGCTGGATAGTTATGATGTCCCTAAGTTAGCTGTGTTTTGTGAAAGACTAAGAGCCTAAATGTCTTAGAATGATGTCTTATTATTCTAATTTAGTGATTATATGTAAGGAATTTGGCTCAAAAGATGATGCACATGGTTAGAAAAAATGGCTTTATAAAAGGTTGTAAAAAAAATCAATTTAAAACTTTTAAAATTTAAAAATGTTAATTTATATCACTGCTGTGAACTGACCTCCACACAGAATATGAAGGATATCAAAAACAAGTTCATAGAGAGACATTTAAGAGGGTTTATTCTCTAAATAACTCTAATTTCACGTTGCAGAAAAATGTGTTTAGAAGCTGTGGTATGGACTCTTGTTCTTGTTTCAAGTTCCTTCCTGTACACCGATTCTTGCCTCTAACAAAAGCCTTCCAAGAAGACAGTGAAGGCGTCTGTCATGCTTGAGCTTTAGTTCGGCTGAAACTTAAGTTAATCCCAAATGTTTAGGGATTATTTACTACCTAAACTAAAAAGGTTTTTACTTTTTACCTTTTTTAAAGTAATGTGAAATTGATTTTTGTATTTTTACTTATTTTATTTTTTATTTATATTTTACTTGTTTTTATTGATATATTTGTATTCTGAATGTAATTTGGCAATTAAATGCATTAAATGGGTTTAAGTTTCATGGTTATTAACGTATGCAATTTCAGCAATAAAATTTTAACTTTTTATAAAAAGGAAACAAATTAGTTGTTTCTTTTAAGAGGATGTATCATATTTTCTTTTGTATATTAAATAGGCTATTGCTCTTTAATAAAGAAAAATGACTTTTTAATCCGAAACCTCGATTAATCGACAGAATAATCGATAGAATACTCGATTACTTAAAAAAGATCAATAGCTGCAGCCCTAAAAGATTTTAAGAACAAAGTCTATCCGTTTTTACCGGAGGTGATTTAAGCTAAGCTGTAAACACCACATCTGCGCTTGTGTGTGCATCTGCCGGCACCTGCATTTTTCAAATTCACAATGGTTGTTTACAGCCACGCAAAGAATTGTGGGTTATCTGTAGCAGTGAAGGATACACCTCATGCATCCTCTGAATTCCTGTGAAAGATGGTCGCATTCGGAGTGTCATACTTGCTTTTCTGAAATGAGAGCCTCGATGACGTATGCAGCCTTCGAAATGAGACACAGCTATTGATCACTACATTAATATTCATCGTTCAGAGGCAAGACGAAAAGAAAATGCCACGTAAACTTTTCTAAAGATAGTCAGTTCCCCATCAAAGATACATTCGGATAAACTCCTACTCTTCAACTGTATCGCAATTTGTTTAGCATCTCAACTGAATTGAATCGTCACATATTTGAGTCAATTAATCGCTACATCCCTAAATATAATTACAGTATTTTTTGTGATTAAGCTATAGTGTTTGTGCATTTAAACTAAATAATTTTAGACTACTGCTTTGCATACAAAAACCTAGAATCCATACAGTTATATTTTTACTATGGTATTGTGGTGTGCTATATAGACACGCGTGATAATCTGAAAACCACACCCACCGGGGGGAAACAATCCGACACGCGTCATGATCTGAAGCCACGCACAGACACGCGTCATGATCTGAAGCCACGATAACAAAAAACAGAACAATGTCTAAAAGCTGCTACGTGACAAGCTGTACAGCAAATAAGCGAAAAAACCCAAGAAGTACGTTTGTAGTTTTGTCGACCCAAAAAAACGACACAAAAGTAGAGCGCAACATGTTATTAAACACTCGTTTTTTTGGGGTCAACAGCTTATGAAAAACATAGTTCTGGGTTTGTTTTTTTTGTCATTTTTTTTTGTTTGCGCTTATTTGCTGTACAGCTTGTCACATAGCAGCTTTTATACATTGTTACGTGTTTTTTTTTTTTAATACAAGTCAGAAATGACAAGGAGGCAGCTTCCAGCAACACAAAGTCAATAGAGAGCATTGGATTGGTCAAATAGGTCTATGAATAATCAGTGCCAAAAAAAAAAAAAAAAAAACTCCGCAACAAATACGAGAAATAAGATATTTAAGCAATTTTCGTAAACCTGTCAACCTGGAAGTTGTTTTACCCTGTGAGCAAAGTCAGTAAGTTTTAGTCCAATGCAATGATATGAACTATTCTTTTGGGTAAAAACAAACTCCTCGACAGGTCAGAATGACTGGAACACACCACGAGGAGCCAAATGTCAAAACAAACTGTTCGAAGCAAGCAAATTCACTTATGAAATTTACATCTAACCTTTTTAATCTCCCATTGGCAAACAACACCACTATTATCTCATAGCTTTGCTTACAAGCAATGCCAAAGTCCACATCACCACCACAGCAGCTCACCTGTGTGTCCCCCAACGATAATAATCAGTGTGAATTTGTTTTCAATTAATGAATGAACGAGTGTCCACACAATAACCCACACCACTCCAGTCATCATCAGTTAATGTCCTCAGAAGACTAAAACTGCGTGTTTTGCAAGAAACAAATCCATCAAGACATTTTTAAAATCAAATCGTTGCACAAACAAGGATTCATATTTTGGTTTTAAGTTAGAACATCTTGATGGATTTGTTTCATCTTTTGTCTTCTCCAGATGTTAACTGCTGGACTGGAGTGCTGTGGATTATTGTGATGTTTTTATCAGCTTTTATCAGTTTGGACTATCATTCTGACGGCACCCATTCACTGCATTGATGAGAAAACTCAAGAAACAACTCATCTACGTCTCGGATGGCCTGAAGGTGAGCGAACGTTCAATTAAATTAATTCTATGGCATTCTGAGCATCTAAAGGAAGTCCCAGAGGGCTCAAAAATGCTGCTTCAGATGTTAGGACTACAAACTGAGGCTGTCTCGTGACTTAACTGTGTTAACATGACTGGCCATATTTGATGCTTCCATCATGAAAATTAAAAATTTGGGAACCATGCATCTGACATATCTATTAAACCACATTTCTGAATCTGCCTTGTCAGCATCGGAGAACATGACCCAGCTCAAAATTACAACATCACAGTCATGTCACAGCAGACCCCAACTCATAGTGACAGAAAATACAGAGTCAACTTCAAGGTTTTCTTTGCATGCATTTTTGTGCAGCTAATTAATTATTGTATTCAAGTATATTAATAGCATCTTTAAGCAAAAAATCCACCTTGTACCAAAGGTAAAAGAGATTCACACACCCTTATTACATTTAAAAACACGAATTCAACAAAAGATGTGACAACAACAAATGTAACACTTGTAAACGTCTATGAATTACTAAACTACAAATAATATTAAAAAAAAGAAGATTATTATATATATAAGAAAATCAGTATGCATGTTCTAAAACGTCGTTCAAACACGAAAACTTTAAACTGCAGAATTAACTCTCACATGCAAACACATTGGTTTTGCAGCGTGAGGTCTTTTTGTTGTTGAGTGTTTCTATAAAACTGAAGAACAACAAACTGAGAACTAAAGACACAGTACTCACCCACTGCGATGCTTTATTGAGGTGGATGGATTTTCTTGCTGAGCAAAACTTTTCTCTATTGGGCGGACATTTCGGCCACCTGTGCAAAAACATTCTTTATACCAGACATGTACCAGCATGCACAAAAAAAAGTGTGTAACTGTTAACTTAATGTGCTATTTGTATTTAATTTGACCCATGACTAATTGATGTTACATTTTAGATTACCTGAGAAACACTTATATAATATATATATATTATATATATATATATATAGTATATATACTATATATATATATATATATATATATATATATACATATATATATACACAGTATAAACACTGCCATTCAAAAGTTTGGGATCAATAATGTTTGTTATTAAATAAGTTTCTTATCAAGGCTGTATCTATTTGATATAAAATATTGAATATTATTCAAAAATAATATTGTGAAGTATTATTGCAATTTTAAAATATAAGTTTTCTATTTTAATATACTTTAAAAATAATTATTCTCTATGAAGCAGAGCAATTTTCAGCATCAGGGTCGTTCTCCAGTCTGTCGGTCGGTGTCACATGATCCTTTACAAATCATTCTAATATGCTGAATGGGTATAATCAATGTTGGAAACAGTTGTGCTGCCATAGTTATTTTTTGGGACTTGTGATATTTTTTCGGAGATTCTTTGATAAATAAAAAAGTTAAAAAGGACAGTGTTTATTCAAAATAGAAATTTTTGTGTTTACAATACACTACTAAATGTTTGTGTGGTCAGTATTTTTTTTTCTTTTTTTAAAGAAATTAATACCTTTTATTCAGCAAGAATGTGTTTCTAAATGGATTAAAAAGTGATAATAAAGACATTTTTAGAAACTAGATTTCTCATTTTGAATAAATGCTGTTCGGTGGGCTGCTTTTAACTTTTTTTATTAATCTATAAGAATGAGGGAAAAAAGTAAAACGTTCCAAAAAAACAAAAAAAAAAAAAAAAAGTAAAAATATTAAGCATGCAGCAACCAACAGATTCATCACTGATAATAAATCAGCATATTAGAATGATTTCTGAAGGATAATATGACACTGAAGGCTGGAGTAATGATGCTGAAATTCAGCTTTGCTCCACGGGAATAAATGTATATTTTAAAGTATATTAAAACAAAAGCAATATTAGAAATTGCAATAATGTTTCACAATATTACTGTTTTTTTTTTTTTTCTGTATTTTCGATAAAATAAATACATCCTTGATGAGCAGAGACTCCATTAAAAAACAAGGTCAATTAATTTATTAGGTTATAATATATAGGCCTAACATAATATACTAACAAAACAAACTGAAGCATTTAAAGTGATAGAATAGAATAGAAACTGAAGCATTTAAACTGAGATCTGTAAGTTAAATATAAGAATAAAACAACAAAAAACGTGAACGTCAGTTCTTCTATAGCTATCTAAACATCCCTATGATGTACAGTTTGCACACTACACCTGTGTGTGACTGTAAATGTCTCTGAGTTTTGTTACCGTTCTGTGCCCATCATCCGCTGTTTCCAGCACTTAACCAAGCCACTCTTCTTTAATACATGATGACGTTTTATTTCACATGTCATTGCGTTTGCGTCGGCTCTCGAGTTGAGCTATTTCGTAGGCTACGCAACCATTGAAGTTATTTATTCGGGCATAATTTCACACAGCGACTCATTTGGCCGCACATCATTCCCTTTCTATGAAACTGTAAACCGCATTCACCGGTTCTAACTCTATCGTGATATCAACTATATAGCGGTTTACCCGAGCATTGCAATTCGTGTGCGCGGCACATTATTTCTTCTGCGCGGCAGCGGTGGTAGAAGTGCGCGGCCGCGCGCGCGCGCAGCTTAGAGGGAACATTTTGCGAATATAAATGCAGACATTATCACTATCGCGCAATATCTAATAAACGCAAGCTGACTGCTGTGTTGATAACAACTCTGTGAGATGGTTTTAAGACATGTAGGTTCGAGTAAACTTCTTACCTGCACACTCGAGCACTGACAAGCGTTGCACGCGACGCGGAAGCCCCTCCGTCATACTCGCTGGACTAATCCACTCCGCCGAGGGGGGAGTCGCGCGATGTTCGTGCATTTATGCCATATTTACGTGAGTAAACCTGTCATATGTGTCTGTAGTGTTTTGTTAATCGTAGTTTCAAATATGCAGCAGTGGTGTCTTTATTCGTGTTGTGGTGATATGATGCAGTGTAAGTTTACACAATATACTTTACCCCCCCCCGGTAACGCAGTAGACGCTTCTAAAAGAAGGGTTTTATAATGTCGAAGATGCAACGTGAAATAATCAATTTCAAAGTGCAGCGGGTTGACAGGTGAGGGTTGTGCAATCATTTGAACAGCACAACCGTGTCTCCTTCACGTCCCTGACTCCGGCAGTAGACTCTCCTCGGTCATGTTCGAGTCTAGGTTACAAAAATATAGCCAAACGTTTTCCATGTTTTCTTATTAATTCCCAACAAGGTGAGTATTAAGGCCAAGTTTTAATCTCTCATCTAAAATCTTTATTATATATTATGCTTTGTCACAAAATTAGAAAAGCATTACTGTTATTTTTGTTTGTTTAATTGCAAATGAGAAGTCTGATGAATTTATAAAAGGCACATGTGTATGCTCACTTGGTTTTTTTTTTCCAAAAAGCCAGCTATGTGTAAATGCTTCACTTTTTTTTTTTTTTAATTAAAATAAGCACTTTTGTTTATTTTTTTGATTAATCAACCTAACTAATTAAAGAACTGCTGATCAAAACTGAGAAAATGGGGATTACAGTTTTATATATGTTTTTTCAACATCCATTCAACAACATAACTTTTAATCCAGGTTTTTCTTTAATCTTATCATAGCTGCTATATCTAGAATCTCGCTGATATTTTAAAAAAATGGTTCTCATTCACTAATTATGTGTGCGCACAAGAATCATTATTCATCGTACTGACAAGTTACTCTGCATTCTAAACACCTGAACCCAGGTATGAAAAAAATCACATACTTTTGGGTGTCCATATAAATACAGTGTTTTGGGGAAAGTTACTTTTGAAAGTCATGCATTACAATATTGTTGGTTGAAAAGAAACAAATTTACATTACCTAGTTACTTTTTATGGAAATTCATTTACAAGCAGTGAATTACATTACATTTGTGTTATTTTTTAAATCAGGTCTTGGCTTGCTTGTTTGTTTTTAAGATGAAAAGATTATATTCTGTTTTGACACCAAAAGTGAAATGAATCCGATCAGGCTAAAGGAAATGTAAAATTCTCATATGTTGCAATAGAGGGCAAAGTTCAAACAAACTGTTCAGCAGTCCTGCCAATATAGATTACCATGAAGAATAGGATGCAGAAAAAAAGGTCATATTCTGAGTTTGCATTTCACTGTTTTTTATTCATTTTGAGGAATACTGAATCTGTTTTTGACATCTGCCCCTGTGAGAAACCTTTTTTATTCCATTGATACTTTTGGAACAATTTTTAATCAAGTGAATCCGAACATGGTCCTAAGATTTTCTAGAGTGTCTAAATACATTTTTAACATCTTTTCTAGTCTTCCTTTGATTGATTGAACTTTATTCTCGCCATGAATATAGCCTTAGAAGCTGGTATGGCGTTTAAAAGAAAAGAAAGAAATAAAGAAAGAAAGAAAGAAAGAGAATCTGTTTTTTTAATAATGCATGTTCACATTTTAGTCTAGAACTACAGTGACCATCATGTTAACAACATGTGAATGGAGAAAACATCCATCAAGAGTTAGGACAGTTTCTAGCGTATAATGTGTGGAATTTAATTTAATCCCTCTTTGTAAATGCATGTTCACATTTAGTCTAGAACTACAGTGACATCATGTTAACAACAATCCTCTTGCATTAGATTTGTGAATTGGTCAAATAAATATGGAGTTGAGTATTGTCAGCATAGCGGTGAAAACAAACTCTGTTTTCTAATGATATCTCAAAATGGTAGCATGTAGATGGTGAAAAGCAATGGTCCCAGTACTGAGCCTTGTGGTACTCCATACTGAACTTGTGATAGATATGACACCTCTACAGTTACTGCTACAGTGATAATGGTCAGAGAAGTATGATTAGATCCGTGCCAATGCAATTCCACTAATGTCAACCCAATTTCCATGCATATCCAAAACAATGTTGTGGTCGATAATATCAAAGGCAGCACTAATGTCCAGGAACACTAACAGAGTTGCAACCATGATCAGATAAGAGCAAGTCTCGGATAACTTCGCTCTATTTTGGCCCGTCGACCTGTCGGCTCTGTCTTGGCTTCTCCCACCTTCAGCTCAGAATTATATCTCATGTTTAACTACTATAGAGGCATCAGATCCAGGGGCAAATTCCAGAAGTTCTGGCTGAGGTAAGACTGCTCTCTGTGGCTTGATGAGCGCTGAATGGCTGTTGAAGTCCTGGAGCTCACATCTCCGAGAACGCAGAGGCTCATTTTCAAATAGATGTTATCTTCACTAACAAAGTGCATATTTGATGGGGAAATGGTTGGAGTTCTGTTAACACTAGAGTATCGCATGCCTGGAAAAGGCTCTGAGCCAATCAGAATCGAGGATCAGAAATAACTTTTATATAAACATATCAGTTACGTGTTTCTATTAACAAAGTAGTTGCTTCATAAATGTAACAAGTATTGAAAATGTTTCATAACAACATGTGGGAAAAAGGAACACATGATAATGAATAATATGGAAACATCACAGAGGCATATTATTCATCATGACATCGTTGAGAAATGACATATGTATCATTTCCAGGATTGTGTCATCAGCATTCATTAAAAGTTAATGGACCTTTGTAGTGTCTATTCAGTTAATCTTGATGTTTATTACTAACAACATTTATTTATTTATTTATTTGCTTTGTAGTGATTAACATATGTGTAATTGATTATACATTATATTAGATTAGCACAACAGTTCATTCACACATTACCCGTTAATCTGAATACCTCAGGCCTCTAAACAGCTCAGACAATATATATTATTACATAAACTATCATTTATTTTGAAAATGTGAACAGTTGTATTTTAGGCTGGACATACAGAAATATTTTTGAACGTTTTCAAAACATGTTATTTGTGAATTTTCATACATGCGCCACCTATTGGAACCAAATATCTCAGGAATCCAGTTTATTGTAACACCAGCGGGCAAAGGATTCTGCTTGGTCTTAAAGCATTAAACATTCTGCTAATTCTCACTGTATGATCTCTGATGTTTATCGGTGGATCTATGAAAAGTCTGTTGGATTATACAGCCTCACTGCATCTGTTTGTTTTCATACAATCAAAAGGGACTTTGAGAGGAGTTGTACTCTGGTGCTGACGACTACAAACTACTTTGCATGCAGCTGAAATATAGTGCATTACATTCCCCCCTTAATATCTTATTTGTTTCATTGTATATTGATCATTTACATGCTCTTGTTTAATGCATGTTCATGGGGTCTTCGCATCAATATGACAACAACCTGATCAAATGATTGACAGACAGGGAACATATGATTAGCTAGTTTTTCAATATTATTCTAACTTCAGGTAATAGTTACATTGTGTGTGTAGAAAAATCGCTTACAATGGCACGTTGTTCTCTTGGCATTCCTCCAGTCCTAGGAGGGGATGCGGTGGGGGTGTGTGTCGGTTTTTGTTATCTTTTTTGTTTTAGGGGGAGAGGGGGGGAGAAAAAAAGCGGAGGAGAGGGCGGGATTGAATTGAGAGCCTAAAGAGTGTCAAACATGTCAATATTCACTCCTACTAACCAGATCAGGTTAACTAATGTCGCCGTCGTGCGGATGAAGAAAGGAGGGAAGAGGTTTGAAATAGCCTGCTACAAGAACAAAGTGATGAGCTGGAGATCTGGCGCGTGAGTGTTGCTGCGACATGCCCGTCTTTTGACGTTTTTACGTTCGCGTTGTGTTTGTTTTTATTTTATAACAGTCTTAAACGCGTTCAATTACAGCTACAGCACTTTTCGAGGGAGTTGTATTGCGTGTCTTTGCTTGTTTATGTTAATACTAGTGTTACAGTGTCAAATGCGTGATGTGTACATGTTTTTACAGATACAATAGTCAACTAAGATCCTTTTTCAGTGAGCAAATTAAGAGTTTATTTGACTTTATTGATTGTTTAGGGGGTAGTTCCCCCTAAAAATGAAAATCTTCTCTCTCTCAGGCCATCCAAGATCAGGATGAGTGCGTTTCTTCGTCAGATTTGGAGAAATGTAGCATTGCATCACTGTCTCAGCAATGGAAGTGAATGGGTGCCGTCAGAATGAGAGTCCAAACAGCTGATAAAAACATCACAAGTACATCCACAGCGCTCCAGTGCATCAGTGAACATCTGGAGAAGACAAAAGCTGTGTGTTTGTAAGAAACATTCTGACGGCACCCATTCACTTCCATTGCTGAGACACTGATGCAATGCTACATTTCTCTAAATCCGGTGTCATAGAAATGGAAATTTCATGATCACTTTGTTGGACAATTTGTCATTTCCTTAGCTGACATTAATGTGATGTTCACAAATCAACTTTACTGAATTAATTTTGTTGTTTTAGGGAGAAGGATCTTGATGAAGTCCTGCAAACAAACACAGTGTTTGTCAATGTGTCTAAGGGTCAAGTGGCGAAAAAAAACGACCTGTCGAGCGCTTTCGGCACAGAAGACCTGACAGAAATATGCAAACAGGTGAATTTCCAGCTGCTTTATTTTTCTTATTTCATGTTAAAGTTTCTAACAACGTACAATGGGTGGTTTTCATTCATGTGCAGATCTTAGCTAAAGGAGAGCTGCAGGTGTCAGATAGAGAGCGGCAGAGTCAGCTGGAGCAGATGTTTCGTGACATCGCAACTATTGTGGCGGAAAAATGTGTGAACCCCGAGACCAAGCGGCCCTATACAGTGAGCCTGATCGAGAGGGCCATGAAGGACATTCACTTCTCTGTGAAGGCCAACAAAAGCACTAAGCAGCAGGTGAGCAGAGCGGACGGTGTGAGGGTCTCACGTCACACACGAGGTCTCTGTGCTAACACTAGCGTCTGTCCGTCTCCGCAGGCTCTGGAGGTCATCAAGCAGCTGCAGCAGTCCATTCAGATTCAGAGAGCTCACATGCGGCTGCGCTTCGTGCTGCCGGCCAGAGACGGGAAGAGACTGAAGGAGAAGCTCAGGCCGCTGATAAAGACGGTAGAGAACGAGGACTTCGACGAGCAGCTGGAGATGGTGAGAGATGCCTCTTGATCGGATATTTTGTATTTAATGCAATGCTTATGCTATGTGAAGTGCATATATGAAGTTGCTGTTTATATGTTTCAAATAAGACACACATCCATAAATATACATGTGGGTCAAAGACGGAAAAGTGTTTAAGTATAAAAAAAAGTGTAATACTGCTTTAAACTGTTGTAGTTTTTCCCCCAAAAAATGCAAAAAGTTTTCTGTTTTATTTAATTGCATTTTTTTTTTTGTTTTTCTGAGCAAAAAATAAATATCATACATTTCCCCCTGATTTACAGAAGACAGTAAAATGTCATTCAGTGTAACAATCTCGTTAGGCATATTTACAACAAAAATCAATTTATGACATATTAAAAGACTAATTACTTTCACCCCAAACACTAATGAGTTGTAATTTAACATTTTTAACATTTGCCACTATGCTAGGTTTTGCCCATGTGTCAGTAAGATTTTTTTACTAATTTAAAACACAATAAAATTTAGTATGCTCCATTATTCTTTTAGATGTTTTAATATGTACACGTCAGAATAAGCATGTTGTTTGAATTTTTGCATAAATATTGTTACACTGAATGAGAATGTAACATTATTTCAACCAAATTTTGACATTTTATCCTCCAAAAACTTATTTGAAACCTTAAAAGTAGACATTTTACTTACATTTAATGTGCTTTCTATGGACACAAAATCACTTTTGTATATTTCTTTTGATGCGGACATCTTTCAACACTGATAGTAATCAGAAATGTTTCTCGAGCAGCTAATCTGAATATTAGAATGATTTCTGAAGATCATTTGACACTGAAGACAGGAGTAATGATGCTGAAAATACAGCTGCACATCACAGAAATAAATTACAGTTTAATAGATATTCACATAGAAAACCGCTGTTTTAAACCGTGATAATATTTCACAATATTAGTGTTTTTGATCAAATGAATGCAGAAGAGACTTGTTTGAACAGGTTTATTTGTTTATTGTGCAGGTGTGTCTGATCGATCCGGGCTGTTTCCGTGACATCGATGAGCTGATCCGCTGTGAGACGAAAGGGAAGGGGACGCTGGAGGTGCTCAGTCTCAAAGACGTGGAGGAAGGAGACGAGAAACTAGAATAAGCTCCTCATCTAACCAACACATTAAACTGCTGCAGACTCGTTTCATATGAAGAGCCTTTTTTGATGAGTTACATTCAGGAACAATACTAAATCTGGTAAACTCGTTTAAAAAAAATAACAACATGTCCCCAAAAACTAAATTATGCTCAGTTGCGGTAATCTGTTTTCTGTGAAAATGAAATTAACTTTGTTTTAAAATACTAAAAGTAATGATAAAAATAATATACGGTGAGTGTCTGTAAGAGTGCATTGTTTGCCTCAATTAAATATTTGCTCTTTGAATAGTTTGTAATTGTGTCTTCTTCTGTTAGTCATCAGCTAGAAAAAAAAAATCACTGATTTCAAAAAAATGCTGTAGTTGTGGTCTGGATTCTGTTGGATTCACCACTGAATAAAAAAATAAAATAAACAATAAAAGTAATTGTGACTTTATCAGAATTGCTTGTTTATATCTAGCATTTCTGAGAAGAAAAAAAAAAGTCACTTGTGAGATTAAAAGTCAAAATTACCTTGTAAAAAGTTTTTATTCAGTGGCGGAAATATTATGGGCTTCCAAAGATTCTGCTATTCTTTACAATTATAATTATAAATTATAATATTGTTATACAGGTGCTGGTCATATAATTAGAATATCATCAACAGAATATCAAGTTGATTTATTTCACTAATTCTATTCAAAAAGTGAAACTTGTATGTTATATTCATTCCTTACACACAGACTTATACATTTCAAATGTTTATTTCTTTTAATTTTGATGATTATAACTGACAACTAAGGAAAATCCCAAATTCAGTATCTCAGTAAATTAGAATATTGTGAAAAGGTTTAATATTGAAGACAGCTGGTGCCACACTCTAATCAGCTAATTAACTCAAAACACCTGCAAAGGCCTTTAAATGGTCTCTCAGTCTAGTTCTGTAGGCTACACAATCATGGGGAAGACTGCTGACTTGACAGTTGTCCAAAAGACGACCATTGACACCTTGCACAAGGAGGGCAAGACACAAAAGGTCATTGCAAAGAGGGTGGCTGTTCACAGAGCTCTGTGTCCAAGCACATTAATAGAGAGGCGAAGGGAAGGAAAAGATGTGGTAGAAAAAAAGTGTACAAGCAATAGGGATAACCGCACCCTGGAGAGGATTGTGAAACAAAACCCATTCAAAAATGTGGGGGAGATTCACAAAGAGTGGACTGCAGCTGGAGTCAGTGCTTCAAGAACCACTACACACAGACGTATGCAAGACATGGGTTTCCCAATGAGCCCCAACTAAGTATTGAGTGCTTTACATGCTCATACTTTTCATGTTCATACTTTTTAGTTGGCCAAGATTTCTAAAAATCCTTTCTTTGTATTGGTCTTAATTTATATTCTAATTTTCTGAGATACTGAATTTGGGATTTTCCTTAGTTGTCAGTTTTAATCTTCAAAATTAAAAGAAATAAACATTTGAAATATATCAGTCTGTGTGTAATGAATGAATATAATATACAAGTTTCACTTTTTGAATGGAATTAGTGAAATAAATCAACTTTTTGATGATATTCTAATTATATGGCCAGCACCTGTATAATATAAAATACAAACTTACAATTTTTTTTTTTTAAAAAGTGTGTGTATATATATATTATATATATGCTGTATAGCATTAATTTCTCATGTTTAATTGCAAAAAAAAAAAAAAAAAATAGGGATACATAATTTACTCCATAAGTAATTAATCAACAAACCTTTTGTATTTGTATTTTTTCTCATTAGTTTGTCTTTTCAGTTTTGGACATTAACATTTTTATTCAGTCAAAGCCCTGCATTAAAACTGACACAAACAATCATATCATGTTTTAATATATAAAAAGAAACATTTAAAATTTTAATTATTCTTATTTACAATTTACAACAGTACATGTAATAACAGTAAAACATTGTCAATCATAAAAAACGTATAAAATAGCAGATCTGCGTTTGTAAAATGAATGCGCTGGGACTGTTAGGAGCGTTACATTGACTCGGGGGCTAGAGATGTGTTCAACACGGTTACGTGAAATACATGAAACATGACGGCCGTACGTCAGATAGCCGTGAAAACTCACAACAGAAAACACTGGAGTGAAAGCCCTAGAAAACATCTGCTTAGTCAAACACAGCTGGAGTTAATTAAGGACACTGCTTCTAAAAAGAACAGGGTTTAGAAAAAAGGCATATTTGATGTGACGATGTACCTGTAGCTCTTCAGATGTGTGTGTGTGTGTGTGTGTGTGTGTGTGTGTGTTACACAGGCAAAGACACGGCATTCTGCTTCATTCACAAGACTGTAATTCTTCTCCTTTTTGTCTATTTCTATTTCATTAAAATCAAAGTTTTTTAGTCCCTCTGGTCAGAAAAACCCACAAGCCAGGTTAGACAGAAATGTTTCTGAACTCGCTCGCAGCTCAGATGGCGCTGTGTCGTTCTGTTCCGGGTTGTCTTGTGTACGGGATCTTTAAAGGGGTGGAGAGATATAGAAAAAACATGCCATTAACACACAATCTTACTTTATACAAGCAAAAGGCAGAAAAAAGATTTATTTAAACATTTGTGACGCTGGAGCACAAAAGCAGTCATAAGTGTCACAGGTATATTTTGTAGCAATAGACAGCAATACATTGTATGGGTCAAAATTATTGATTTCTCTTTTATGCCAAAAATCATTATGATATTAAGTAAAGATCATGTTCCATGAAGATATCTTGTAAATTTTCTACTGTAAATATATCAAAACTTAATTTTTGATTAGTAATATGCATTGCTAAGAACTTCATTTGAACAACTTTAAAGATGATTTTCTCAATATTTAGATTTTTTTGCTCCCTCAGATTCCAGATTTTCAAATAGTTGCATCTCAGACAAATATTGTCCTCCTAACAAACCATACATCAATGGAGAGATTATTTATTCAGCTTTCAGATGATGTATCAATCTCAATTTTTGTGCTCAATGATTACATTTAACATGCATTTAACTGTTTCCCAACCAGCAATTTTTTTTTTTTTTTTTTTTTAAAGTTGCCAGCCACCACCATCATTTTTGATCGTTTTCACAAAACTTTTATTTATTAATATCTGACCATGCAATAAGTCAAAAAATAGATCTGAACCTTTGCTTTTAAACAAACAAAGGGTTTTATTCTAGCTTTATGCATTTTTATATAAACTCTTGAAGATTAATAAAAAAATGCAGCATTTTGAACAAAAAGTTGAGAAAATTGCATTTTTGCTAAAGACTACATTTGTTTTAGATTTTATGGTCAAAACACACACTTCTGTCAGCACCCACAAAGCTTCACAGCCCTAAAACACTTCCTGAGTACACATTTCATTCAGTAACTTTAAGCAGTTTTGATTAACATTCTGTTTAATGTTTGATCACACATGCAATGGCTTGCTTCTGCTTCTTCTTCACTTGTGTTTGAATCCAGAGATTCAGTACTCTTTCAGAAGATGTGTAATAGCGCCCCCTACAGTATATCAGTGATGTCAGGAAGGAAGTGTGCTGACCTGCTCGTTCATGATGGCGGAGAGCTCGGTCAGCATGTCTTTATAGTGAGCTTTCATCTCCTCCTGATACTCCAGCTGATCTTCTTTTATGAGACGCTCGTTCACCTTCAAGGCCTGACCACACGCGTCTGCGAACTGCCTGAGGACCACAAACAGCAAACCCGGATCACTACAGCTCTGTTAAAATCATCTGATACACTCCAAAACTTTGAGCATTGTTTAGCTTTCAGTGCATTTTTTAACATCATTGAAACATTCCGCTTTAGAAGTTTTATCATAGATGTCCAGCTTTAAAACTTCCCAAAACAAACCAAACTTCTGTGGTCTAACTTCCTGCTTTAAATGTATGTCAGGGTTTCTGGACATCTTATAAAGATCTTAAAATATCTGAATTTACACTTACATAAATGAAGGCCTCAAAAGCTCTTAAATCAGAGCAGAATTTCTTAAATTCATACAATCCTGGCATTTAATGTTGCATGCACTGCAAAAAATGAGTATCTAGATACAAATATCTAAACATCCTTAAATGAAGACACTGTTGCTGGAGATGCAAACGCAGATATAGAGTCTTGTTTTCTAAGAAACTGAACAAATTTAAGTGCGTTTAAACAAAGAAATATCTATCAATGGGGAATGAAAACTTGTTTTCCCTTTAAATGAAGAGTTCATCGGTAGATATTTGTGTTTGTTTTAATAATGAACTCAATGTATTTTGATCATGACTTCTTATTTTAGGTAATTTTGCTTCTCAAGTAAAATGTATTTTGACAAACATCTTTAGACATCTGCAGTGAAATTAACTGATGAAGGACATTTTTTTTGCAGTGTGATCAGAAGGTATAGTAAAAGTTATTACTATATACTAGTGTTGGGTAGCAAAGCTATTCAAGCCTTAAGCTGTTTTTTGTGTGTGTGTGTGTGTGTGTGTGTGTGTGTGTGTGTGTGTGTGTGTGTGTGTGTGTGTGTGTGTGTGTGTGTGTGTGTGTGTGTGTGAAATCAAATCAAATCAAATGTAATGCAGATCTGTTGGAAGTTGTATTTTCAAACTTTGAAATGTTGCTAATTCGAGATACATTTACATTTAGAGACCACATTGATCTGTGTTTCATTCAGTTTATTTGTTCTGGACTTGAGAACTAATTCTGCATGAGAATGAAGGAAATTCTGACGCCAGTTATCATTATACTTTGCGTGAGGAAAAGTTCCTTGATGCAGGGAACGCAGAGGTACCTGAAGATCTCTTTCAGGAGTTTGACTTGGTTGTCTGGGTATTTCTTGGCGTTCTTCTCCTCGAGGAAGGCTCGGGCGTAGGCCATGGGCCCAGCGTTTACCTAAAACAACATATGAATTCATGAAAATCAATCCTTATTTCACAGTCTTAGTCAAGATGCTAGAATAGCTCATGCTGTACTGGTACACTGTGGTTTAGAAATGGCTAGATACTGTTGGGAAGCTCACTTTGGAAATGTAATAGGTTACAGATTACCCTATTTAAAATGAAACAATTAAGGTCACTATTTCAATTACTTTTCTCAAGTAATGTAACTTATTACATTTGTGTATTTTTGATTACTTCCACATTTTTTTTTTTTTCTAAAGTGTTAATAATTTTCAAGCATTTAAAGCAGGCAGGGTTAACCTTAAATGCAGGTTTGAAATCATAAGATGCGGTTTAATAGAAACCTGGAGAAACCTAATAGAAATGCCTTGGAAATAAACAGTTAATCTTAAAATAGTTAATAGGAATAGGAAATAAAACGGTTATGGAATAAGCATGTGCCCTAAGTTCCTGAAACATTGGCGTCTCATATTTTAGAGCATTCAATGCAATTTAGGAAGAAAATCAATCAAATCTGTATGTGTGTGAAAATATTCAGATGCAGCCCTCTTTGTAATCGTTAACATTTTCACGAGCAACACGTTTTTTCTCAGTAACTGTAACAGATTACAGTTATTTTGTAATTCAGTGACATGTAACGAGTTACTCCTCAACACGTGCTCGTTCTTCAGAAGATCTCGTGCATGGCGCACCTTCACGCTGACGCTGCCCTGCAGTTTGAGCTGCAGCCGGATCATGTCCACCTCCGCCATGCCGCACAGCTGATTGAGTTCAGACACTTTGCGGCTCATCTCGTCGATCGCCACCTCGATGGGGTTCATCTCCGTGCTCTGCTGCTCCACCACCTCGATACGCTTCTTCAAGAAGGGAAAACTGGAGCTCGCTGCAGAACAACGCATTTAATTGAGCTTTTTTCTCAGAATAGCAAGAAAAAAAAAAGAATGATTTTTTTATTTGAAGTTTTAAGTTTAAATTTAGAAATCCTCGCAAATCTTTATTTTTATTATTTTTGTTTTTGTTTCCACTACAAAATTTTAATAAAAAAGGTAATTACAACCTTAATTTTAAAATGCTGACTTTCTTTTTTTTTGTTATTGCAAGTTCATCTCACAATTCTGACTTTTTTTTCTTAAAGTTGCACGAGGAAAGACCGAATTGCAACACATACAGTAAGAAATTCAAGATATAAAATCACAATTTTTTATTTGCAATTCTGACTTTCTTTTTTCTTGCCATTGCATGTTTCTCACACAATTCAGAATTTTTCTCAGAATGACAGGAAAAAAAGAATTTCGACATATTTTTTTACAGATATAAACTTGATATAATTTTATATAATCTGTGATTTTCCGGATATGAAAGATTCTACATTTTTTCTCAGAACTCTGCTTTTTTGTTTCCACCACAGAATAAAATGATAAAGGTAACTTTTTATTTCACAATTCTTACTTTATACCTCACAATTCGGTAGGGATGTAACGATTCACTCAACTCACGATTCGATTCGATTCACAATTATAATTATTTTTTAAACAAAAAGATACTTAAGACAGATTATGAATTAAATTTGTCCTTTTATTATTGCTTGGACAAAAAATTATAATATAACTATAATAATATACTAATATAGCACTTGCATATTATTGATCTTTTGTTGGTTTTGATTGCTTCTATTGTCCTCATCTGTAAGTAGCTTTGGATAAAAGTGTCTGCTAAACTACTAAATTTAAATAGAATGTAAATGTAAATAACAAAACTAAACTGAAATTTTAAAACAAGACCCAAATCAAATAAATAAGTAACAAATAGAATAAATCTCTTCATATAAACAAAATAAGGCTTTGTCTGTGCTCTTTCCATTTAAAATTAGAGGCAACCGCTGCATTTTAATCATGAACCAAACAAAGATGCTGCATACATGCAACATGAGCAGTTGGTTTTTAATTTGATTTTGTAATTTAGAAATTTTATGATTTAGAAGTTTGAATCAAAAACAGAATGATTTGACTTGATTTGAAAATATCTGCATGAAACC
Organism: Cyprinus carpio; assembly: GCF_018340385.1. Classification (NCBI taxonomy): domain Eukaryota; kingdom Metazoa; phylum Chordata; class Actinopteri; order Cypriniformes; family Cyprinidae; genus Cyprinus; species Cyprinus carpio. Next base: position 4,820,082 of record NC_056611.1, read on the forward strand.
AAAACAGCAGACGAGCTGAACGAGACGCAGATTCACTCTCTGCCAGCAGGTGGAGCTTAAAGCGTTTCCTTGGTTACCGCCGTAAACAAAGCACTTATGAACACTGCGGCAGGTGGCGCTTAAAGCGTTTCCTTGGTTACCGGCGTAAACAAAGCACTTATGAACACTGCAACCGGTGGCGCTTAAAGCGTTTCCTTGGTTACCGCCGTAAACAAAGCGCTTATGAACACTGCAGCAGGTGGCGCTTAAAGCGTTTCCTTGGTTACTGCCGTAAACAAAGCGCTTATGAACGCTGCAGCAGGTGGCGCTTAAAGCGTTTCCTTGGTTACCGCTGTAAACAAAGCACTTATGAACACTGCGGCAGGTGTGCGCTTAAAGCGTTTCCTTGGTTACTGCTGTAAACAAAGCACTTATGAACACTGCAACCGGTGGCGCTTAAAGCGTTTCCTTGGTTACCGCCGCAAACAAAGCAATTACGAACACTGCAGCAGGTGGCGCATAAAGCGTTTCCTTGGTTACCGCTGTAAACAAAGCACTTATGAACTTTAATATGTTTTATACAGACATACGCCCCCTCAGACATACATTCATTTAAACTCCTGCCTCTAAATTAATCGCGATTTGTTTAGCATCTCAACCGATTTGAATCGTCACATATTTGAATCGATTTTCAACCGGCTCGCGGTTAATCGTTACATCCCTACAATTTGGAGTTTATATCTCTCGCAATTCACACTTTTTCTCTCAGAATTGAAAAAAAGAGAATTATTCTATCATATCATAGCTTACAGCACCATTCAACTGTTTTCATAAGATCAAAAGGTCTGTAAAGGTGGTGTCAGTTTTGATTGAATGTTATTTTGAAGCGCCTCACTGGTCAGGATGGTTTTTCTTTTGCACTGCTCCTCCACGTCCCCATGTTTTTTCCCAGAAAGCGTGAAGGGCGTCTCAAAGACGAAGCGACTGATGTTGTGATGCCGCTCAAAGTCGGTCTTCTTCTCCAGCAGTTCCTTCTCATTAAAATAAGGCACTACGTAGGTCACCTGGATGTAGGCAAATCTGGGGTCCAGGTCTTTCGGGTTCACCTGCGAAAAACACACAGCCAACAACAGTCTTCCTAGATTTACTGATTCAGATTAAGAGATTCTTCATCGGTCAGAGAAGAGCCAGCAGAACAAACCTTGTTGGAGTCTTGGATCATCTTGACGTTGTCAGCTCCAAACTTGTCTGAGTAGAGTTTGAGGAGTCTTTGAGAAATCTCGGACAGTCCTGTGAGCTTCGGCTCTTTATAGATAAACTCCTTACTCTCCTCTTCCTCAAAGAAGCCCTGGTGAACACAACACTGCACATGAACTAGAGATCAGCAGTTTATGGAGCATCTAGTACAGAGTATCCACCTTATTTTGCACGGAAGTAAGCTATTTTTCGGTGAATGTGCACCATTTGTCCAGTTTTAGGTTGGACAGTCCGTCTACCAGCAGAGGCTCCAGCAACAGTTGCTCATTTGTTCTACTTTTAAGATCTCTATTTTATATTTTAAACAATGGTATATAATAAATAAATACATGTAAATGTTATGTTCAGGTTAATATAGAGCGAAATCCATTTAGACACACTATTATCAGTATGGCCTGATCTGCTGTATTTCACCAATCACTGCATCTAAGATAACAATAGTGTTTAGTTCCTGAAGGATCCGGCGTTTATGAACAAATCAGGCGAGTCAAAGATTCATCCATTCATCCATTCTACAACTGCATACTCGTATACCACTCTTACTACTTTAGCATATCTTTATATGGTAGAACTAATAAGAGTAGTATCTAGTACACACTTCTGAAATCAGCAAATCACTCACTTTATTCCTGAATGAATCAACCGTTTTGAACAAATTGGTTGAATGAATGAATCAATGACTCACTCACTAAGACAGTGACTTGTCGCCACCTACTCGTAGTTTTTAGTTTCATATTTAAAGTTTAATTTCATAGTTATATATTCTGTATATTTCATATGAATCTCCAAACATTATTTATGCAGTTGTATCTTTAGTGTAAATGCATTCATGGCACCTCTGGGCAGTGTGTGTAAATACATCTAAATATATGTACTTATGCAGTACCAACATGGATTATATTGATACTGATTTCCTTTGACTGGTGCATATAGTGTCTTATTATTCTAATTGCATTTATTTAATAAATATATGAATTAACATGCATACATTTAATAAAATTAGTAAATGCACCATTGTAAAGGTTAAAAAAAGGCCCTGGAATCAATTTAAGGTGAAAAATATCATCCCTTAATGGGAATGTTTTTTTTTGTCACTGGTTTAGGGTTTTTATCCTTTTATCCTGAATCCTGAAGAGTATAGAAATGCTCACCCTAATGTAAGATGAATAAATACAATAATAAAGTACAGTAAATGGTAAAACTTTAAGTATTTACTCTGTTTGCGCTACAAACCAGTGTGTTTATGATTACAATAATATATTCACATGAAATGATGACAAATGCCAGTTTGCAGTATCAAGAGGTGTAACAGTATATTCAATCTACAAATAGCCACACCTGCTCTTATGTTAAAAATAAGGAGGATATAACAGCTTTTGCTGAGGCCCAGTTGTTAACACAACAGTAAATGCAACTCGCTGTTAAAAGGACAGCAGTGTTTGACAAAGCACAATGAACTCAACTTCTGTAATGAAGGTTAACATCACACTTAGATGTCTCTGTCTGAAACTCTACTTCATTTACCTGAAATCACTCACAATGTACACACACAGTATTAACGCTCAGGATTAGATCTGCAGAGGAGGATGATCACGTCCAGGAGAAATATTATATCAAACCATGTGTAACTTGTCTGTGTCACACATATTATTAGCGTGTAGGGAGAGATTAGGAGAGTTAAGAGTGAGAGCAGAACAAGTTAAACTAAACTTACCACTGCCTGATAGATACACAACACACAGGAGAGAACAGAAGAGTGTTTAAACACACCAAGAGGACAGTACGGACAGTGAATATCTATTTGCCTTCATTAACTTGGATTAATAAAACTCATACTAGACATTCTCATTTGAGTTCCTGCATGCTTGATATTCCACACTAATTTGTATTTATGTGCTTACTGAGTTTTTTTTTTCATTTGTGACCCTGGAGCACAAAACTAGTCATAAGGGTCAATTTTTTTGAAATTGAGATTTATACATCATCTGAAAGCTGAATAAATAATCTCTCCATTGATGTGTGGTTTGTTAGGAGGATAATATTTGTCTGAGATACAACTATTTGAAAATCTGGAATCTGAGGGAGCAAAAAAATCTAAATATTGAGAAAATCATCTTTAAAGTTGTTCAAATGAAGTTCTTAGCAATGCATATTACTAATCAAAAATTAAGTTTTGATATATTTACGGTAGGAAATTTACAATATATCTCCATGGAACATGAGCTTTACTTAATATCTTAATGATTTTTGGCAAAAAATAAAAATGTCTAATTTTGACCCATACAATGTATTGTTGGCTATTACTACAAATATACCCCAGCCACTCAAGACTGGTTTTGTGCTCCAGGGTCACATATGAAAATTTTAAACTCTGTTAAGGTTTAAGTCCCATTCACAAACCAAGACTGAATTCTCACACCAAAACTTGTTGCAAAATGTGTCCACTGGCTGTTACAAATTAGAGTTTTTTTCAGGTTGGTCTTTATTTATTTTATTTTTTTTTCAGTGTAGCTATGCACTTACAAAATAACATGACTAATAAATCTGCTAATGTTATCATGTGATAGCTGAGCTTTTCTTTGTAGAGATCAGTGCAGATTTCATCAGATCTCTGAAGGACTATCAGGTGACAACCGCACTTTTGCACGTCTCATAAAGTATGACTTCCAAAAGAGTGTTTGCGTGTCTCACCTGTCCATAGAAAGCCACGCGATAGTAGCGTCCAAACAGGCGTTTCTCAGAGTTCACCACCTCTGTCACCTTCTGGTACGAGCGGTGAATGTCGTAGTACAGCTCTGATAACCGCTACAGGACACACACAGATACAGTTCATCAACACGTCCCTTGAGTTTTCTTACCAGTCCACTGATAACCAGACCAAGTACCTTGAAATCTCGTCTCTTCTCGAAGACAGCTATCACAGGTTTGTTGATCTCTGCGATGAGCTCGTACCTCTCAGACTTCCAGAGGTAATCCGCACACATCTCCAGCTGCTCCACCAGAGTGTCCTACAGGACAGAGAGGTCACTCAGCACATTATAAACACTCGCTCCTCTGAGGTGTGTGGAGAGATTCTGCACCTCTGTGTACGGAGTGTCCTGAGTGCCGGCGTCCTCCTTCATCGCTCCCTCTTCTTTCACATTAGGAGAGATGTTCATGAAGGCGGCCCAGCCCATACTGAATGATGCTGTGGGTTTATACACAAACACAGGGAGTATGTTACTCATTTATTCATCTGTGTACCCATCCATAAATTTGTCCATTTAGGTATGTCTTTGTATTCCAACCATTCACTCATGCATGGATCCACTCATCCATTCCTAGCCATCTTCACATCCAAACATCTATCAATCTACATCCATCCACTTTACTCTCTTTCTGTTTAGTCATACATTAGCAATCGCACAATAATTTAATTTCAAATGATCACCGGTTCTATTAATCATAAGCAAACACTGTTTGCATTGTGATACTGTGACAGTATGTGGCACATTACAGGGACATTCGTGTCTTCAAGCAGCATTTGCTTGAATCGTGGTAACATGAGGTGAGCTGGGAACGGGGAGTGCTCGTGGACACGTTCATTCACACTCAGGTCTTACATGCACGGTTCACATTATTATTTTCACAGGATGACAAATCCTTTGCACAAGCCAAAATTCAGGAAGACTTCTTTTTTAAAACAAAAATGTAAAAAATAAACCTAATTTAAAACATTACCTTTCTGAGATAAACAAGCCAATTCCAAGTTAAATTAATCAGAAAAAAAAGTGTATGAATACTGGCAATATTTACATTCATACAGCAAACATGTATTTCTTAAAGGAATAGTTCACCCAAAAATGAACATTTTGTGAAAATGTACTCACGCTCAGGCTATTCAAGATTAGGATGAGTTTGTTTCTTCATCAGGTTTGTAGAAATGTAGCATTGCATCAGTGTCTCAGCAATGGATGCTCTGCAGTGAATGGGTGCCGTCAGAATGAGAGTCCAAACAGCTGATAAAAACATCACAATAATCCACAATAACACTTCCTCCAGTGAAAAAGTCCATCTCCTGTTGTCTCTCACATCAAAAGCCACACACATATTTGTTTAGAGCTGTTTTGGACTGTTTAGGCTTGTAAACGGTGCTTGATCTGAGCAGATTTCTCTCTTAATGCTGGATTTGTTTCAGCTTGTGTCTTCTCCAGATGTTAACTGATGGACTGGAGTGCTGTGGATTATTGTGATGTTTTTATCAGCTGTTTGGACTCTCATTCTGACGGCACCCATTCACTGCAGAGCATCCATTGCTGAGACACTGATGCAATGCTACATTTCTCCAAACCTGATGAAGAAACACACTCATCCTGATCTTGGATAGCCTGAGCGTGAGCACATTTTCACATAATTTTAATTTTTGGGTGAACTATTCCTTTAATATTGATGTTTGCTTTGTTTTCCTGTTAAAACCAAAAATTGCCGAAACAGGATGAATCTGACAAACTTAGGTTTATGCTTTTATTCTCTGGAAAGTAGACTTACTGTATACTGTACAGTGCAAAAGCTTACAGGCACATTTAAATGCCTCACAAGAACATCAGGAGACCTAAAATTGATATGAGTCTTTTGCACAGTACTGCTGCTATCAGAACATCATGGGAAAAAAAGACAAAATGAATAAGAAAATGATTTTTTTACAGTGTACACTGACTTAACTTAAGTTTTGGACGAGGCCAAGTATGTAACTAAACATTTTAGTGAATCTGTTCCTTGCCACATTTGCTTTTGGTTCACTTACTGTAGCACTATTTCCTGTAAAGCTCCAATGAAACGATAAGCTGTGTGAAAAGCGCTACACAAACAAAACTGACTTGACATGTAGGGTTAATGTGAACTTATCAGCTTGAGAAGTAGCTCTGTAATAACCACTCAGTGTTTAGTTTAGACAGAAAGACAGACTCGGACCCCTGAAGGGGTGAAGGACACTGCAGGACGGGGCAGGCGGAGGTGCACTCACTTTCTCCATCTCGGGGAGTTAGTAAGGGGCTAGAGTTAATTACACAGGATCCCTCTTTGCTCACACTTGAGATCCGACCCTTCTCAGACTTCCAGTAACCTGTGATTGCAGAGGGGCATCAGGTTTAACACAGGTTTACTCACAACCTAGGGCTGAGCAGTATGACGCGATGCACCGAGGAGATTTTGCTATAATGTTAATGATGATATGAAGTGGCATTGATAAAACTTCCACAGCCGTTAATTGAATATTCAGTAAAAATAGCTATATTAACATTATATTCAATTAGCCATACTGTAATAAGATTTTTTTCATACTGCTCACCCCTATTTCATACTTACTACGAAGGCAAGCGCTCCAGCCATGCATCTACTGTACACTCATGCATCTACTGTACACTCATGCATCTACGCCAGCCACACACTCAGCTAGAATGCATCTAATGACAAGGCCACAAAAACTCACAGTATAAGGAATAAAGCAAGTGGCAGGAAGGAGCTAGGAGCAATTTTTCATTATGAAGTGCAGCACTGAAAAAAACAACAACAACTGAGCAGCAATGGTCAAACAGCATGTCAAACGAAAGCTCAATAGGAAGGCTATTTATGCGATGTTTGCAAAGAAAAAAAAAACTATTGCACTGATATAAGCAGGCATTACTAAAACACTGATCGCCACAAGCAGCTGCTCACCTCTCCTCCTCAGAGACTCTGCTATAAGTGCTGAGATGTGGATGTAGCACATGGCCACCTGAAGTGGACAAGGAAAAGAGTTTTCAAAATTTCATTTTAAATGAGATACAAAAAGAGCAAATTCAAATCTGAGGTGCCGGTTTCAGCATGAATGAACCTTTAAGGGTGCTTTCACACTTGGTTTGCTTGCCTGGTTCAAACCCAAGTTCGATTGCTTCATCAAGCCAGCAGCTGTTTACTCGATACTTACTAACGACGTTGCAGGAGAAGGCGGGAAATGCATCACATTGCTCCCTGCACTTTTATATATTTCCATTTTTGAACCATTCATTCCCTTTCAAGGGAACTTCGAACTGCGTCCTCTAGGGGTCGCTATGGGGAACACCTCGTCGTGACCCGTGTCTGAAGCATACATTGAAAAAACACCAACGAGTTGGCCGGAGACAGCCTCTGACGTCACTACCGGTGCGACTATAAAACAGGCACCGGGATAACACGTCATTCTCTTCTTCGTCTTCACTGACTGTTTTGTTTGAAGCGTGCATCTGAAAGAACCGGTAAGAGCGCTCTTTCTCTGTCTATCATGGCGACTACTAGCAAGCGTTTAGACAATGTGTGCATCTGTGTCGGCGTTATTTGACACCCGATGACACACACGATCTTTGCGTTATTTGTTTGGGTAAAGAGCACGCACGCGATGTCTTTAAGGAGGCAATCTGCGTGCATTGCGAGCGTTTTTCAAGGAAAAAGCTCCGCTCTCGTTTGTCTCTCTTTCCGAGAAAAAAAAGGCAGCCATCTGCTTCCCGCGGTTCAGGACCCGCCGCTGCTGAGGCACAGAGGAGAATGCGCTCGTGAGAATTTCAGGTGGATCTGTCTGAATGGTTTAAAGAGGGACTTTCCCTTTCGCGCACATAATGGCGGCGGACGAGAGAGAGCCTCGGGAGGATGATGTTATATCTTTAACACTTTCTGATACTGAGGTTAGTGCTCTGCTGGGTTTTTACCCAGGAAAAGCAGGAGATATTTGAGAATGGTGAAGAAGCTGAGGCTGAGCCTTCTCAATTCTCCTGCCCTGCGTATGTAGAGCTGTTGGGAGGTTATGGATCGCGCCTCGATGAGCGTTATCTTTCTGACCATAGCCCTCCAGCTCAGGTGAGCCTTCCATTTCTGCCTGATCTCCATACAGAGATCGAAAGGAAATGAAAGAGGCCGTTTTCTTCTCGCATCCATCGGTTTCGGCATAAGAGTTTTGCCGACATCGAGGCGATGCGTGAAAACTGCTATGAGAGGCTGCCCCCTGTAGAAAGAGCTTTCTTTCTGCGCGGGAGACATCCTCTCTTAATCTCCCTCCTTGCCATCTAAGCCCCTTCAAGAAATACATCTCGCTTAAATGGCAAGGCATACGCAGCAGCAGGTCAGGCTGTGGCTTTATTACACACGATGGTGGTGCTTCAAGCATATCAGACTGATCTGCTAAGAGACCTGGATAGAGACTAAGGCCTTTTTCCTGATCAGGTAGCCGAGCTGCGCAGCACCACAGGCCTCTCTCCGGGCTACCAAGCAGGCCGCCTCTGCCATGCGCAGGACTATGGCGGCCATGGTGGTAGCGGAGAGACTTCTGTGGATGAACCTGGCAGACACCGGGAAGAAAGAAAAGGCTTTCTTCTCGGTGCTCAGGTTTCGCCTTCTGAACTTTTCGGTATTTCGGTTGAGACGGTGATTGAGAAGTTCGGGGAGGCGAAGGCGCACTCCGCTGCTTTCAGATCCTTCGTTCCACGAAGGTCCAGGTCTGAGCCCAAACAACATAGGGATCCTGGCCTGTCTCGATCTGAGGATCAAAGACAGGCACAGAAGGCTAGTGTCGCGACTCACGCTCCTCCCCCACCTGCGGGCAGGGGTAAGAGGAATTGTGGGTCACAAGGAGGTAAGCAGAACCTAAGGGATGTGATCCAGACGAGGCAGCGTTCTCGTCTGAGTCAGAGTGATACTGAGGTATCTACTCATTCCCTGGAGATCTGTTGAGACAGCTCCTTCAGCAAGCTTTTGCGAAAGCAAGCAGTAGCCCCTGTGTGACAGGCAAGACTTAGTATAAAATGCTAGGTTCCTAGCCGTATCCCTTTAAAGGAATCTTTCCTGATTCCAAGCCTTCAGCTCTACCCCGGGCCGAGGCCCTAACAATGAAGTTGGGTATGTAGCTTAGGCCTTTGGCCATAAGGGGTCCTGTCACAGACAGCCATCTAAACGTCCCGGGGGCAACTCCCATTGAAATGGTAGAGTTGGTACTTAGTGTTCGCCATGATTCTGGCCTGCACTCCCCTCAGCATGGCGGCGTGGGTATACTGTTCCCCATAGCGACCCCTAGAGGACGCAGTTCGAAGTTCGCTTGAAAGGGAACGTCTCAGGTTACGAATGTAACCATGGTTCCCTGAGTAGGGAACGAGACACTGTGTCCTCTAGCTCCCTGCCATGCTTCGGACAAAAGCTTCAGACGAAGAAGTGAATGACGTGTTCTCCCGGTGCCTGTTTATAGTCGCACCGGTAGTGACGTCAGAGGCTGTCGCCGGCCAACTCGTTTGTTTTTTTTAATGTATGCTTCAGAAATACGGGTCACGACGAGATGTTCCCCATAGCGACCCCTAGAGGACGCAGTGTCTCGTTCCCTACTCAGGGAACCATGGTTACATTCGTAACCTGAGACGTTTTGTTTACAAGGCTTCAGTACATAACGTCACTTCCTCCAGTGAAAAAGTGCATCTCCTGTTGTCTCTCACATCAAAATCCAGCCACATATTTGTTAAGATCTGTTTAAATGCTGCTTGATCTCTGCAGATTTCTCTCCTGATTCAGACCAGAACACTTTTTCACTGGAGAAAGTGTTATTATGGATTATGGACTAATTATGGATTATTGTGATGTTTTTATCAGCTGTTTGGACTCTCATTCTGACGGCACCCATTCACTGCAGAGCATCCATTGCTGAGACACTGATGCAATGCTACATTTCTACAAATCTGATGAAGAAACAAACTCATCCTAATCTTAGATGGCCACAGGATGAGTACATTTAATTTTTTTCAGTTTGAACTATTCCTTTAAGGAATATTTCCCTCAAAAATTTTAATTCCATTACTGAATTATTCACCCTCACATTTTTTTAAATGTTATGCAGAATGTTAGGCACCGACAGTCACCATTCTCATTCATGGCATATATTATATTGTGACTAAGGCTGTCTTCTTCTAGCATCGTGTTTTGTGTTACACAAGCTCCATTCATGCATGAAAGCAGCTAAAGATCCTCTCGATGAAGTCATCCTGACCTCCGACAGGTCTCCGTTTCTAACATGGATCTTGGCCATGCTCTCTAGCCAGGTGCGTCTGAGCTCGGGGGTGCTGGCGTAGGAGTTGGCAAGGCTGTACTGCAGGTCCACCAACATCTCCGGGTCCTTCTCATGCTCTTTCATTTGGGAGGTGGCCATCAGGACGGTCCGTATCCTCTTGGTCAGGTCCTTCACCTCAGCTGGGAACGTGGTGTTCTGGAAGAAAGCAAAAGATCTGTTGTAATGTAATGTAATGGGGATGTTCTTGTCTTCTATGACTGTAAATCTGATCCTCCGAACTGCTTGCAAATCACATTAGTTAGAACTATCACTATTTTTGCAATTATATTTGATGGCACAGAAGTTACACACTATACTGTAGCTTTAACCCTTATTGACCTAATGAGGATTTTCTTTTCCCCAAAAATGCTGATTAGTGTTAACACATTGGACTAAAATTTACTGACTTTACAAAAAAAACATGGAATAACTACTTCCCCCCAAAAATTATATTTTTAGCCCTTTTTTGTTGGGATTTGCCCTTGTTATACTTGACTGAAAAAAAGCATCATTTGTGGATAATTTTGGCAAAGTTCACTCAAAAACTGAGGTGCATAAGCTCAGATCAATGAGGCCTATGATCAGTCAGTTAAATAAAATAAATAGATAAATAAAAATACAGCGATTTACAAGCAATTTTTAAAAGGCTATTCATTTTTTTTAATCAGAAATACCAAATTAGGTAAATGATGTACAGCACAGCACAAGGGTTAAACTCTCACTTTGAGTGGCGTGTCTCCATTGGCGAAGTTGTTGATGATGGCCAGAGACTGCTGGAAGCGTGAACCACCGATACCTGCATCAGCGATCAGCTGACTCACAGATTTAATCACCTGGAGGAGCAGAAGACAAGAATTTCTTTGTCTGTTTCTCACATTCAGTCCCCAAACCAAGCATACTGTCAGTTATCTTGAACACATACACCTGCACGAAGGCACAGAAATACAGGGGAACACTTCTTCTGATCGTCCACACTAGAGATTCTACTAACTATAAGTAACAGTCATTAGAGTATTAGTGACTTTATGCTTAATATCTGCTAACTCTTGATTTTGATGGACATTCTACTGATTGAAAGTTTGTAAGTACATTCTAAGTAACATTCTAAGATGTTATAATATTCAGTTCCATTACTGTGATGTTCATTTAATTATTATTATTGTTATTAATATTTTTTCTCTATATATGTACACTAAGCTTTGGCAATATTGTATCATTTACATTCATGCCAATAAAGCAATACTGAATTGAATTGAATTGAAAAGTACATGTTAACTTATTCTACATGTAGTTGCAAAATAATAGAAGTTAATTGTATTGTACATGAACATTCAAAAGTTTGGGATCAGTTGTTTTTTAAAGAAGCCTCATTTGCTCATCAAGGCTGCATTTATTTGATTAAAAATTCAGAAAAAAAAAAACAGTTATATTGTGAAATATTATTACAATTTAAAATGTGTTTTCTATGTGAATATATAGTAAAATATAATTTATTTCTGTGATGTGCAGCTGTATTTTCAGCATCATTACTCCAGTCTCCAGTGTCACATGATCTTCAGAAATCATTCTAATATGATGATTAATTATCAGTGTTTGAAAAAGTTGTGCTGCTTTTTTTCTAAGAACCTGTGATACTTCTTTCAGGATTCTTTGACAAATAAGAAGGTAAAAAGAAAAGCATTCATTCTAAATAAAAATCAGTACATTATTATTATTATTATTATTATTATTATTATTATTTAAAGAAATGAATACTCTTATTCAGCAAGGATGTTTTCAATTGATAAAAAGTGACAAAAGGCTTATATTGTTAGAAAAGGTTTATATTTTGAAAAAATGCTTTTTAACGTTTTATTCATCAAAGAAAGAAGAAACCTGAAAGAAGTATCACAGGTTCCAAAAAAAATAAAAAATATAAAAAATTAAGCAGCACAACTGTTTCCAACACTGATAATAGATCAGCATTTTAAAATAATTTTTTTAAGGATCATGTGACACTGGAGACTGGAGTAATGATGCTGAAAATTCAGCTTTGCATCAATAAATTATATTTTACTATAAATTCACATAGAAAATGTTTTTTTTCCTGAATTTTTAATCAAATAAATGCAGCTTTGATAAGCAGATGAGACTTCTCTAAAAAACAACAGATCCCAAACTTTTAAATGGCAATATAGTTGGTTTAAAGTCACTTATAGTGAGTAGAATGTCTAAATATCGAAAACAAAGCACAATCCAAATACAGAAACCCGCTTGCACAGAGCAACAGAAGCCTGACCTGCAGGTGTGAGCGGACGATGCATTTGCCCTTCGTAAACTCAAAGTTCCTCCTCATGAGGAAGTAGAGCAGCGCGGAGGCTTCGGTCTGAGTGGAGCTGGAGCGATGGTTACAGCACTTCAGGATCTCATAACACAGACTGCCGCACAGATCCGCTGTACCCTGGAAAAACGTGGATGGGAACTGAAGAGGAAGAGCGTGAGAGTCAGAGATCAATCATAAATAAAAAATCTGAAAAATCATAAATACAACCACTAGTATTATGATTTATCTCTTTTCACCAATAGGTGGCGCTGTTATTAAATATATGTGTTCAGTGTGGGATGACAATGGCACATTCAAAGTATGGTGTGAATATGCCAAAGCTTTTTTTTTTTTTGGTCAAACCTTTTAGAAGTTATAAGCGAAAATAGACATTTTTCATATCTCCCGACCACTAGGTGGCACTGCAGCCAAACTGTGCAGGTAGCCTCAGGTCATTGTTATTATAAAACACACCAAAAACACACCTAAATTGTTTGACTAATCAACTTGAATTCCATAATTTTTGCAAGCATGGTCTAAAGATGATCTGAGCCAATTCTGGTGACAATCAGGCAAACGACAAGTTCAAAAAAATACGTTTTTCATATAATTAAAAATTGTGAAAAATCTTGACCCATAGAAATTTTAATTTTGCTGTCCATTTGACTTGGCATGAGCCAAGGAATCAGAGGAAACAGAATTTTGCTTCTAAACTTTATGGTTAAAAAATTATTAGCATAAACATTAGCGAAAAAAGTGGTGGCGCTAGAGAGTCTGATTTAGAGACACCAAACTTGCAATGATTAATGCTGAGACTGTCTTCTATCCGTGTGCCAAATTTCATAACTTTCCTGCAAGCAGTTTTATGGCTTGTCACAGACTCCTGAACAGAACCCACTTTTGGTGCTTGGCTCCTAAAAATCTGAAAATGGGTTAATTCCAATTAACTGTCAGAGTGATCAGAGATGCTCTTCTTTACCATCTGAATTCACCCAATCATTTGTTGCACCCCCACTGTTGGGATGAACAGCGGTCTGAGCATGTATTTGGAGAAAGAGAAGCACCTTCTGAATGAAGAGGCGCAGCGCGCTGAAGACGTGTCTGAGGGTGCTGGTGGACTGGTTGATCTGGAAGAACAGCAGGTACGTGTCAAACACTTTTTTCATCAGAGAGTTCTGCCCGTCATCGTGCTGCAACCGTTTCTGCAGGAGAAGAGAAGATGGCAGGAGTTAGTCATCTCGAAGGAAACGCACCATGTGTCCACCAGATGGCAAAATAACCTCCTTACATTCAGAATGCACTGAAAAGTCACAGACAGATTCATTGTGAACACTGCAGTGATTTTTGGCTAAAAGAATACTTTTGCAATCCATCCATTTTTTCACAAACAGAACAGTGTTCAGATATTTTAGTTTCATCATTGACTGATATCTACATCGACATTAAACGAGTAAATGTTGGCATGTGTAGTGTGACATGATCTGAAACACAGTAAGCAGTGAAGCATTTACTATTATTACTGTCACTAGTATTTGAAATACTTTTGTCCACCCAATCAAAGTGCAGTCATTATTATTATTATTATTATTATAAGATATTTTGTCACATTTTTGTTCAGCTCGAACAGAGAAAACTGCTTTATACTCATGATTAAAAAATGAAAATAATAAAATAAAATAAATAATCATCTTTGAAAATGTTTGATTTTTTTTTTTTTTTTAATAATGACTTAATTATGCACACTTCAAGTACATTTAAAGTATTTCTTATTAGATGGGGACATCTGTCATTAAAATCAAAGTCTAGAAAACTTTTTTTTTCCAAAAATGTACAAAAACAACATTCATATAAAGATTTCTAAAAACTAAGCCCTGTCTATTTTAAAAAAATGGAGTCCTTTTTATTATCTCAGACACCCTTGTCATTGATCCATATGAAAAAAAAATTTTTTAATGTAATTTCTCCTAGTCTTCATGTTTGTGCACAAATATCAAGATGCTGAGTACTGCAACAGGCTAAAAAATACTTTTTAAAGAATTTTATGATACTGTATATCACTAAGCTCTAATCCTAATTCATATACTTCTAGTAAGTATGGAAACTGTGTATTCTCTTGTGTTGAAAAACATTATTATCAGTGTGTACTGTACACATCATAAAGCTCTGTCTATATTACCTTGTGATGATGAACAAACAGATCCAGAACATCTAACACGGTCAGAGCGACTTCAGTAGAAAGATTGGCTTCAATATCTGTAGGGCTGACGCTTTCTCCTTCAGACGCATTTCCATCTAACACACACACACACACACACACACACACACACACACACACACACACACACACACACACACACACACACACACACACACACACACACACACATTACAGTTACGATACACATGCTTTTGCTCAGCCCGGTGATTGTAATTTTGCTGTATGTATCACAGGCGGCTGAGTTGAGTGTACGTTTACCCGCTGTCTCCATCATGTGCAGTAGTTTGGGGTTGGTGAGGGCGTTCTTCCCCCTGATGATGGGCATGGTCTGTGAGCGGGCGTGTCTGTGCCCGTCCTGAGCAGAGAGCATCCTG
This sequence comes from Cyprinus carpio, assembly GCF_018340385.1. Taxonomy (NCBI): domain Eukaryota; kingdom Metazoa; phylum Chordata; class Actinopteri; order Cypriniformes; family Cyprinidae; genus Cyprinus; species Cyprinus carpio. The sequence goes on from NC_056611.1 coordinate 4,835,285, forward strand.
GGAACAGCAGCAATAACATAATCCTGAGATGTCATGACAATAGCAGAGAAAATGATTCAGTTCCCCCATTTTCTCCCTCTATTCCTCCACTTTCTTGGTTGGAATGTTTAGAGAAAGTCAACAGTATTTTGGAAATGTGTTTCTTAACCTGTGAATGTGCGCTAGATTTGAACTACTAAATAAACTAAATAGCCTTTTATTTTCTTCATAACAACAGAGACATGTAACAGGTTTCTGCAGGTTTTATGAAGGTGAATGCAAGACTTTTTAAGACCAAGAAAAAAAAAAGGAATAAATTCAATGGAACACATTATGTAAATATGTTTCTAAATGTGCTGTAAATGTCTTGTATTGGCATCACTTCAAGGTTTGAAATACAACTTCCAATTTTAATACATTTTATATAAAAAGGGCCTTATGGCTTGAATAGCTCTGCTCCCTAACACTAGAAAATGGAAATAATTTTAATGTACCTTCTGGTCACGCTGCACTTCATTAATTCATGCACTTGATCAATATTTTTGTCTTGTTTTCAGTGCAAATGTCTAAATATTCTTAAAAAGCAAGATTAGTACATTTGAGATATGGTGTTTTGTTTTATTAGAAAATTATCAAAATAAAGTGAGTTTGTGATTCAAGCAAGTACAAATATCTACTAATTGGCTCAGAAAAATCAACTTAATTAAAAGAGGAAACAGATTTTAATATCCCATTGACAGACAGTTCTTGTTTTCTGAATGTCAGCGGAGACCAGGACAACTAGATGAGCCCCAGAGACTGATCCCCAGTGAAGACCTGGTCTCCTGGACGGCCACCGGGACAAGACCGCGGGAACCAGAGGAGTCCTCTGCACAATCTGACTTTGCTGCAGCCTACAGTTAAACTGCTGGATTCGTCTGGCCAGAGGAGAACTGCACGCTATTTCCCTGTTTAATACTGTAAAGCTGCTTTGACACAATCTGCATTCTAAAAAGTGCTATATAAATAATGATGACCTTACTTCACTTAACATTTTTTCAGAAAACAAGAGTTTATATCTTCAGTTTGAATCTCAGGTAAATGTAAATCTCGACTGAAAGGGATAGTTCTGTCATGAATTACTCACCCTCATATCTTTCCAAAACTTTTAGGCCTTTGCACATCTTCAGAATACAAAATAAGATACTTCTGATGAAATCTGAGAGCTGTCTGACCCTCCACAGACAGCAAGGATATTACCACGATCAATGCACAGAAACGTAGCAAGGACATCGGTAAAATAGTCCATGTGACATCAGGGGATCAATCGTAATTTTACGAAGCTACGAGAATACGTTTTGTGCGCAAAGAAAACAAAAACAGCAGATGGGATGAGATGGTGTTGAATTGTTGAATAAGTCATTATTTTTGTTTTATTTGCACACAAAAAGTATGTGGTTGAGTAATTACTGACAGAATTTTCATTTTTGGGTGAACTATCCCTTTATGGATGTTTGTACTAGAAAACAAGACAAAAATACTAAGAAAGATTAATTTTTTGCAGTGCATGTCACATTAATGATTTTATGAATTTAAGACTTTTTAAGACCTGCAGAAAGCCTGTATAAACTACATCAGGAGGTGAATGAGACGGGCTTGCTGGATACAGACAAAAATGGTTCCCACATTATGGATGTAACATGATGATATTTACACAGGACGGACCCACTTTATACGAAGTGTCTTTAAGCACTAACATTTAAATGAATCGTTTGATACAAATTACACTTACTGTGTACATACATGTTTTTTTTTACATCGTACTTGCATTTTAAAAATACCTTCATGCAATTAATTTCTGTAGTTATTACTCTATTATTACACTGTTGATCTAGATTTCTACCCCTTCTTAAACCTAACCTTACACCAAAGCCATCCTTAACCTTCCTCAACAGCAGCAAAGGTGTTCTGCAATGCAACATGAACACAATAAGTACACTGTACCAGACAATTAATGAGTTACACAAGTACAGTCAAAGACACCTGATATAAAGTGGGATGAATGTTTTATGCATGTGTGAGTGTGTTTTAGAACGTTATATTCAGGGTTAAAAATCATTATGCTAAGTAATGCATTTATTGCAAGAATTAATTCTATGCATTGCACACTTCGTGTTTCACGCTTAGAAACAAAGCTTCCGAAAGGGTTTTTTTCACAGCCGATTTGGGTCCATGTGAACATTTTAATATCTAAAGAACCATTTTTCACTATAAAGACCCTATTTGGGTATATGTGAAGATTTTTTTTTTTTAGGGTGTATTTTTTTTTGGGAGCTCTGTGTGGACCTGTTAGGTGTTTACCATTGGGGTAGGAGCCCTGAAGACTGGCAGGACACGTTAGACCCCTTCAGGGTGCCATTGTTCTGTGTGGCCTGAGCCAGCTTAACGGCGGCCGCTAGCTTCCTGCGCACACAACGAGCCAATTAGAGCAGGGTTAATGCCAACCTTCATCCTCACAGCCATTACAGACGGGAAAATGAAAGCCAAGCTTCTGGGGCAGTGTTTCAGAGCAGGACAAGTCAAGTTTGTATGTTAGATGCTGGTGCTGTCAACTTTAGAGACTGCTGTGAGGATGTGAAGTTATGTGTGGAAGGCAGACAGAGGACAACATGAACGTGGGAACAGAGAGCGTGATGAGGGAGAGATGTAAGATTAAACACACATCAGAACACAAAGACAACATATGATGTGGGAATAAAACAGGATAGGCTGCTACTCATTATATAGCAATAGTTCCTCTAGTTTTAGTTCCTGCTAAGAAAAGCCTTTATCTGTGTGGTAGACATTTCAGACACCTGAGCAAAAACAGTCCGGATCTGTTCAACACATGTTCAACACAACTCGCTATGGACTGCAAGTACTGTGAATTAGCTTTCAAAGAAATGCTTTCTAAAGCTTTGAAACATCTGCAAATCATTTGTTTCCAACCATTGTTTTGGAGCGTGTATCAAACTCATGTGATTTCCCGAAAACGAGGCTTTGTTATGTCAGAAGTGCTTTCGAAATGTTTTAAAATTTCATCTCTGTGAACCCATGAACCGGTGTTTATGTTTTTTTTTTTACCTTATCTCAGATCAGTTTCATACCATAAACTTGTAGACACTTTTAAATGACACATTTGTGCAATAAAAAGGAACAATTGTGGTTAAGAGTATCCTGTTTAGCCAAGCTCTCCAGAAAACACGTTAAACAGAAACTTCATATTTGATAGTATTTGATGTTTTGTTAAATGCATTTCATACATTTCACTTTCAATAAAACATTTGCAATTGGTTTGTAAAAGGTGTTTTTATGCATGTTTTGGTTGCATTTACACATTCTGACCGGCGGGCATCACCAGCATTTCAAACGATTCAAAACAGTGAATCGTTTTGCGAAGCAAATGATTCAATTGATTCAAGGTTTTGGAAAAGTTTGCTTTTCCCAGCAGTACCGTGAATCAAGCAAGTTAACATCCACTTTGCTTCAGCTACATTATACAATTTCTGCTGTATTTCTTGATATTAGCGTTCAGAATAAAAGTTCTCATTTATCTGACATGTATAGCCAAAGCAGGAATGATCTATAATTTTCAGGCTTGATTTATTGAACTCAGTGTAATTGAAAATACTGGCTTGTAATAGACAGTGCGGTGCCTGGAAAAAACACCCCAGAACCAATTCTTTCATTTTACTAAATTACACATAATACATTATAATTTTATTCTCTGTGATATGTTTATTTCAGTGGAATTCAGTGGAAATGTGGTTTGTGTATTCTCTTATTCCCTAACATTCCTCCTCTCACAAGCACATATACAATCAGAGAAGAGAAGAGAAGAGAAGAGAAGAGAAGAGAAGAGAAGAGAAGAGAAGAGAAGAGAAGAGAAGAGAAGAGAAGAGAAGAGAAGAGAAGAGAAGAGAAGACATAAAACACATCTCTCTGAGGTGGAGATCTTACCTGGCAATGTGACGCTTTCCAAGGAACCGGAAGTGTTGGAGACAGAGTCTGTTTGAAACAGAAGTACGCAAAATAATGAAAACACACAAGGATTTGATTCCTTCTTTCTTTTTCATTCCTGCATTTACTGGTGTTTAAGAACAGAGTCACTCACTCCAGGATATTGAAGAAATCGCTGATCTCCTGGTGGATCGCTCGATGCCAGTATGAAACCAGCACCTCTGCAACACCGAGAGCACATCATCCTCACAACAGTGTATTATGTTACAGCTCACTACACATGCTACAGGATGAGATGTGAATATGTGTGCAATAGACATGTTCTTTCAAGGTTCAGTGGTTTAAAGTCTCACCCTCTGAGATGCTCTTCATGATGTGCAGGAAACATATGAGCAGACTTCTGGTCTCCGCTTGATCCAGTTTGTCAAAGCGTGCACCAAACCCAATGAGAGACTGCGGCCTGGCAAACTGAGTACAGTCATCACAATCATTCTCTCGTTATTCATTCTGTTTGTCTGTTATCTTTCATTCTGAGTTATGCTGGCTCTATCTATCTGTCTGTCAGTCAGTCAAAAATGAATGTACTTGCTCACCTTTTCACATCCATCCATCTTCTCACTATTGCGGTCGCTGTTGCTGGGGTTCGACTCGATGCTGATGAGGGAACCTCTGGAGTCTGCATTGTTAGCTGTTGATACGGCCAATGAAGAAAAGGCTGGGAAAAAACAAATCAGTATATGTGACCCTGGAGTCTTAAGTCTCTGGGGTATATTTGTAGGAATAGACAACAATACATTGTATGGATCAAAATTATCCATTTTTCTTCTATGCCAAAAATCATTAGGATATTAAGTAAAGATCGTGTTCCATGAAGATATTTTGTAAATTTCCTACTGTAAATATATCAAAACTTAATTTTTGATTAGTAATATGCATTGCTAAGAACTTCATTTGAACAACTTTAAAGTAATTTTCTCAATATTTTGATTTTTTTGCTCCCTCAGATTCCAGATTTTCAAATAGTTGTATCTCAGACAAATATTGTCCTCTTAACAAACCATACATCAATGGAAAACTATCCTGATAGCAAGCAACCATTGAATCAATGTTAAAAATAGTTGATTTGTCAGTGTTAATGGCACTGAATTAATATCACTTTTGCACCCACAATTAATGTCGAAAATTTTTTGAAATTTCAACAAACTACCATTATTGTGATCAGTGTTTGCTTCAGTTGCTTTGCATTAAGTTAATTCTCTTTCAGTGCTTACAATAGTGTTCCAATATAAACACTTATGCATTTATAATGAAAGAGATGTTTTGAATTCACTTGCTCTCTTGCTATATGGGTATTTATTCAGCTTTCAGATGATGTATACATCTCAATTTAAAAAAAAAAGCCCCCTATGACTGGTTTTGTGGTCCAGGGTCACAAATGTGAAAGACATTTTTCTTAGGAACTTTTGTTTTTTAAAGGATGTTTTCTTCAGTACAATGACAGTTTATGATGAACACGCTCTAAAAAGAAAAAAAAGACCATAAAGCACTATAAAAGCAGTCGTTGTGATATTATATTCCAAATGTACAGGAACAGACTATGAATAGCAGTCTTTGAAACACATCCACAGCATCACTATACCTGTAATAGAGTTGAGCACTTCCTTGGAGAAGGACGCGTCCATCGAGTTCCCATGACGTAACACATGCGTCACCTGACCTGCAAAACCTACTCCGACACAGAGATCATCTCTGGAACCCTGTAAAGGAAATCTTATCACTTATTAGGCCTCATCCACTGCTTTTGTTTTTTACTACAGTTTTGTACTGTTCCCTGAGGTCCACTTATAATGTTATCAAGATGTTTACATCAAAACACATAGTTTAGAAGTAACAGGCTGTTTCCTGCCCTGCTTTGACTCCCTCACTGAAACGCTCTGTTTAAACAGACGTGGCAGATTGTTTATCCACGCTATTACATCATAGAGTCGTATACTCCTCAAGCTGTCGTTTTGGCAGACTGGCTTCAATATCAGCTGGTTTTAGACGAATGAGAGAGTTTTGAGTTCTGAAACTTATAGGATGTTTTTATAGCACAATGACTTCTTATGCATCAAAAGATCAAGGGAATTTCGACACATTTAACAGTCACCATAGGAACATTATTTTGTGTAATGGTAGAGAAGCTGATGTAATTTCAGTCTAAAATAATGCAGACGTGTTTTTTAAGCCTTGAGGTTGTGAAAGTGCAGATGCATTTTGAATTTTGGATATGGATTTGTGTGCAGTTCCAAAGAAAAGTAGTTGAACAAAGTTTATAAAGTATCCTGTTTGATCTCAATTTTCAAACTTATTTTTGCTACCTTGACATCGCAGCTTGTTCATTATCAAAATAGAATACAGTTAAAGAAACATAAAAAGTTACACTGCTCATTGTAAATAGTCCGTATACAGTCTTATACATAATAAATAATATTTAAACATCCAGACATATCACGAATATGAAAACATTTAGATTTGTGCCGAATGAGAGAGGTTTCAGTTTCGCTTCACGAATATGAAAACATTTCGCTTTAAATGAATTCATTTAGGCTTGATGTTTATATACACTAGCCTAAATTCTGTAACTTTAGAGGATGTGTTGTGGAGAGAATAGCCTACTTGTGTTTATAATGTTTATAAGTTTGTTTTAGCTTACATTATTTCGGAATGTAATAATAAAATGTGACGTACAACCTACGTGACTTATGTTTTTTCCTCTCAAAACACAATTTATACGTGTAGGGTTTTTAACCATGCAGTACACGTTTATAAATATCTTGAGAAAAATATCTTTAAAGCATTGTCAGTTTTTTCTTGCGTTTAATACATTTGGCCAAAATCTAGACTAAATGCAAGATACCAGATCAAGACTCACTCCGTGTTTTTTTCTTTTTGAGTAAACAAAATGCTGTGCCCTTATTATTATTATTAAAGGCATAGAAAAAGTTTAAAAAATAATGTTATTAACCAGTATTTTTTGGAACGGTAATAATACAGAAGAATGCAAAAACGTTAAAATATGGATTGTGTTCGGAGTGTACCCATTGATTATTGGATGAGTGTGAGACTTCCTATCAGAAACTTTGCTCCGGTATGGCTTTTTTTCTTTGCATTTAGTGTTGAAAGGCCTTTACATTGTTCTTGGGAATACTTGATTCTAACTGAACAATTGTGGAATTGTTAATAATGAATAATATAATAATAAATATTACTCAAGTGTAGAAATGAAATACTTGACACCGCTGTTAAAACGCCAGTTCTTGCTCAGCTAATGCGAGTTCTTGATAAAAATAGACGAACAAAGCTTGTTATTATGTTTCATTTCAGCTGATAAATGAGCATCCTGAGCGTGTGTACCTGGTCACTGGCCGTCAGGCAGATTGGAAACAGATCTCGGAGGAAAAAGCGAGGCATGTTGTCAAGGATCAGACCATAAAGAGGCAGGTACAGAGAGGCTATCCGTGCCTGTTTCTCCTACACACACAATACAGCTCAAATCAATACACAGACTAACATGAATGCTGCACAACAACTATATACTGTAAGTGTTATCCCTGTCAAAATTCACCTTTGTGGCATAACGGGAGTCCAGTGAATGTTTAGCCATGAGGTTCTTCAGGCAGGCCAGGGCCAGGTGTCTCAGGTCTTGCTCGTCTTGCAGAGCGAGCCCCAGCTCTCTCAACAACAATCCTGTCAGAAAATGTTTCCTGCAGAACTCTTCCGTCAAAATATACTCTGGAAAGTCCACTGAGAAATAAGACAGAGAGAGAGAAGCCACATGAATGATCATACGTCTGGAGTGTAATCCAGTGTAAGTTGGTGAATGAGTATTTTTGGGAACGTCTGCTTGTGCGTCATTGAATTGTAAAGCATATCTTGATTTTTAATTTACTGAAGGTTATCTTTGGAGCATAAGTTATTTTACTCTGCTGAATTCCTCCTGCTGTAAAACTAGTCAACTAAACAGAAGTGCAGCTGCTGGTCCACATCGTAAATACTACTCCAAATGTAGCCATGCGTTTTAATAAATAATACATTATTTTGAGAAGTGGATATCTGGAGTGAGGTGTGGGAGCATATTTACCAGTTTAATGTGGAAAACGTTCTGAATGAAAGAGAAGTGACTTTGACTTTTTTTTTGGGGCACACTTTATTTTAAGGTCCAATTCTTGCCATTAACAAACCATTAACAATGACTTTTGCCTCAATAAACACATAATTAGCTGCTTATTAATAGTTAGTAAGGTAGTTGTTAAGTTTAGGTATTGGGTAGGATTATGTAGAATATGGTCATGCAGAATATATGCTTTATAAGTAATGGATAATCAACTCCTAGCTGTGCATTGAAGGATTTTAAATGCACGACGTGGAGGCGAAGAACCTCCTGATGGGAAGCACATTTAAAATCCTTTAATGCACAGCTAGGAGTTGATTATCCCTTATTGCGTGGCCATTTGCCAAGTTATAGACAAGTTAAAACTAGTATTGCTCTTTACAGTGCATGGGTAAAAATGTTATTTTAGTCAGTTATGGCACGTTAGCTCTAGCATTCTGCCCGCTTCAAATCAGTACCTTACTTTTACTCAGGAAACATGAAAACTGCAGCAATATTTGAAACTGGACTCCTGCACTTTAAAGGAATAGTTCACCAGGAATGAAAACGCTGAATGTTTTTGTCCATACTATTGAAGTAAATTGAATTGAAACTCCAGTGGTTTAATCCAAGTCTTCTGAAGCTATATAATCACTTTGTCTTGAATCGAATACAATCACTTTGTCTAAAATATGTGGTAGAGCATTGCATTAGCAGTGCAAAAGGTCGTGGGTTCATTCCCAGGGAACTCACATACTAATAAAAAATATGTTTAAATTTATAGCCTGAATGCACTGTAATTCGCTTTGGATAAAAGTGTCTGCTAAATGCATAAATGTAAATGTAATATATATATATATGATCGTTTTGTTTTAAATGAAACCAGTGTCATGATCCTGTGTGTTTGTGCTCTTTATTTATGTAGTCTTTCAATCTGTAGTTTTAGTTCCTGTTACACAATTTTCTTTTTATTTTCTACTTTTCAAGTACATGATATTTGTACTTCATCCACCCGTATAGATATGAGATTTTCCAACCCGTTCTCACTCCCAGGGTTGAATTTTATTATCGACCAGACTACAAAACTGCATTAAACCGCCTCAGAAAACTGTGCCACAGCTTTGAGGAACTTTTACAAATAAGTAAAATAAGTTCTGAAAAAAACATTTAATAGTTACCCAGAGCACTTTGGGTTTCCGGTGCTGCCTTGTCTGACAGAGAGAAACGAGACAGACAGAATATATCAGGGGGTGTGGCCTACAGTATGCTAATTAGGACTACAATGCAGGCGTGAAGTTTTGTGCATGAGACACAAAGAGGTGGAGCTCGTGGTGCCCTCTGACCTGTGATTCGTGCAGACGGGACGGGAAGACTCAGAGGGACATAGTGCTCATAGTTACACAGTTCCCTTATGAACTCAAACTTCAGCTCACACAGCATCTGGAAAAACAACACGTGCACCCAAAACACGTTGTGCACACACACACACACACAGACACAGGCACACACACACACACACACACACACACACACAAGCGGTTCTTTAGTGATAACCTTTGCAACACAGAGACAGTCAATGAATTCAACAGCCAGACAAAACACACACAAACGATAAATAAATACATGTCAGTCATTACATAAGAAAAGATCTTTTAATGTGTAGTGTCACTGTTTTAATGCTGAAGACTTTGAGCGTGCAAATACTGCATCTTCCTACAATCAACAGGATATGATGTCACATTCTTGGGCTTGTGTTTTCACAAATCTGTGCTGTTTGTATTAAATCAATCACGTCCAGGTCCTTTATTGTCCACACATGCTCACATCTAGTGTTACCTTATTAAGAGACACAGAGGAGTGAGAAGGTTTAGTTCAGGTACCTTATTGTCACTGGCTGTGATCATGTTTATGTAGTTGCTGATCAGCTTGAAGGTGAAACCTCTGTCCATGAATGTGAAGCACCGCTGAGGATGGGAAATGCATTTATTTTAATTGATCACAGAAACAAGTTTATAACATTATTATCAACAGGGAGACTCTATTTAGGCTGTCCGATTTCAAATGCATCCACACACAAAATACATAAAGCTATTTATGTGCTTTAAAATCAGTCCTGCATCTAATTGAATTATTTACTTCATTATGCACACATTTTTCAGCATTTAAAAGAGTTGTAGTGTGCTGTTCCTGACCTTCACAAAGGCCGCTATGGCCATATTAGCGCTGCGCGTCTCCTCTGCCAGCTCTTTACTCTTCCAGAAGATGTGATCGGACATCGTCATGATCAGGGTCTCCAGTCGACTCTGGAAAGTGCCAGGAAATCGCTGCGGTCGAGGAAGCTGAGCAAACACATTTGTTACGCATTTCTTATTAAATGTGAAAGACACAGAAGCAGTTGCAAGTCACTTGATGTTGATGAGACTGCAGAAAAAACATCTTTTATTTATTCGGTTTTATTCCGATTTGTTGGTTATATCAGGAAAATGGTAAAAGATGATCACAACTGCAGAAAATTGTGAACATACAGCAATACAGAGTTTAGGACTGTATCGAGCAAGAAAGTACTACTAATCTTGTATCTGGTGTAATTTTACATTTAAGTTTATCTCAAAAGTATATTTAAAATAAAACCAAGAGTTGGTCACACTTTAGTTTGTGGACCATTTCTCACTATTAACTAACTATTAACTATGAGCTTTGCCTTAATAAATGCCTAATTACTGCTTATTAATAGTCAGTAAGATAGATAAGTTTAAGTATAGAGTTTAAGGATTAAGGGATCTAAAATATGGCAATGCAGAATAAGGCATGAAGATGTGCTTTATAAGTACTAATAAACAGCTAGTAATATGCATACTAATAAACAACTGAGAATTAGTCCTTAAACTTCATTATAAGTCCTTATTTTAGGCTGACCGGCTACTGTTCAAATTACACACACAAAAAAACAATAGGGTGAATAAAGCATGAATTCATGTCTGCTGACTCAATATTTACCGTAAGCTTATCTGAGTCCAGCAGATGCTGCGCCATCGACTTCACTATGATCTCTAGAAAGAACCACGAGAACTGCAGGGAACCACACAGATATCAGTCGACAGACTTAACAACACTCCAAGACTTCTGTAAGAGAGAGAGATGGTGATGTTAGCTCACCTTGAGGATATTGCGTATGACCGACTGGTCGTTGCTCTTCAGGTCAGAGGTCATGCCTTTGGCCAACTCTTCGTGAACCGTTCTGAAGCCACAAGCTTCAGTCTTAAAGACAAACTGCTCAAACAAAAGAGAAACACAAACGTGTCCCACTCACATGCAACATGTATCCACAAGAACAAAAACACAACCTTTACCGTCTCTGCACCAGCGACTTTATTTCCCCTGCTTTGTGTACCTTTATGTAAGAGTGCAAATAGTGGTCCAGCTTCTCCTCGTGGCACTTAGCTAAGATGTGGACCAGGACCCTGATGGAAAAGAGGTTTACATGTAATGTTAAAGTGAGAATCAGATCTGACATGTTGACTGAGTGCGTTCAGAAGAGCGAGTGATGGGTTTGTACCTGGTGGTGCTGGTGGACACTTCGTCAGTGTCGTTTTGAGTGAGCACTTTAAAGAGCTGGTTGAAGATAACAGGAAGGAAGCGAATTATGACATGAATCCTCTCCATACTCAAGAGGCCCTGAGAGGACAAAAAAAAGTGTAAATATAAAAAAATATGACTGAATATTCACCTAAAATCATTGAGGAATTTTCACAGGCATTATTCAAACATATATGATGAATACAAGTTAACACAACAATATATACACATAATTTCAAACTTTAAAAATTTGCATTTTGATTTCACTTCAGAAAATTCAAAGAGAGAGAGAGAAACAGTGTAGAATAGCAAAACACACAATATATATGCCTACATTTAAACAAATTGCATAATTTGGTCCCTGTCTTAAGCGAATCTTGTCTTGCAATCAGCTACATGTCTGTCTCTAGATAATATATTTCTGAATATGTATAAAATGGGTTGCATTTTTAATTATAATTCAGTTTTGACTCGCCAGACATTACAGATTTTCAGCCCCCAGGTAAGGCCCTGAATGCACTTACTTTAAGGCAGTTGAGGAAGTTTGAGGTAGGAGGTTGAGAGAGGTCTGCCTCTCGTTTTTGGCACTGCTGGAAGAAACGGTTTAGATGGGGGTCCTGCAAAAAAAAAAACCCATGGGAATTATGAAATCACAAAACATGAGCAAGATAACTGTACATTTTAATCTGAGACTGTGGCTCTTTTTAACCTGAGTATAAACTGTAGACAGCACTAAAGTGGACACTTTGAAGATGGGCTTCCCCCCATCGACCCACTTCACATCCGAGCCATTCTGCAAGAAAAATATTAAAAAACAAACTACTTTAATATCTCGCATGTGAATCATCATTATTTGTCTTTGGGTCTCCTGTTTTGAAACATTCCAGGACTTTTTTACAGATTTTATGCTTATATAATATCAACATGTATTGTGTTACAGAAAGTTACTTGTTACTTGTTTTTTTTAATAACAAAAAAATCTAAAGTTATATTTTTGCCAACTGTAAGGGCCCTTTCACACCAAAAGTTAAATTTAATAAGCCTCAGGCTGAAAGAAAGTGCCTCTGCACCTCACTCCCAATTTCTTTCAACACTGGGACAGGAGAGCCGTCAGTGAACAAATGGGAAAACAAAGTAACTGGTGTTACTTATTTGCAAAAGTAACTCAGATATTTCATTGTAAATTTTAAAGTAATGCATTACTTTACTAGTTACTTGAAAAACGTAATCTGATTACATAACTCATGTCACTTGCAATGCGTTACTGTTGACAGGTTTTAGGATGGATATAAATGTACATGACATATGTCCAAAAATATATTACACATACATAAACATATATTTGAATGGCCTAGATAGACAGTATATGTTAATATATGAAATTATTCAAATTTCTTATAGGTTTCATATATGTATTTACTTGATAACATATTTTATATATGGAAGTGCCATATATGTACATATATTACATTTGCATATGGGGCTACAACAAATATAATTTTTACATTCCTATTTGCTCCAACAGAAAAAATACATAAATAAATAAATAAAAAAATCCACAACTTTCCAAAAAAAAGAAAAAAATATTGAGAGTTTCATTACATTGGCCAGAAGATAGAGATGCCAAATTTGCTATCACTCTATTAGAAATAGTTTTTATGTAATTTAATGCCAAGGTTATATAACACAAAGTATAGATATATAAATGTAGGTTCATTTTTTTGCTAGATTTATGATTTAAATAACTCCGGAAGCTTCATTACTGTCTGTGAAAATGGTCTGTTCTGATTTCTAGTTTATGTGACATATAAAGTTGCCTTTGAATCACTTATGTGTCTTAATCCTTACTTTATATCATCATTATCATCCTTACTGTATATCGGTATTCATCTATTTTCTTTTTCTAAATTGTCTGTTTCTATGTTTTTCTGGATTCTTGCACTCACTTTGGTGGATGAGGACTCTTTAATGTGTAGATATCCACCAGGCAAAGTGCACGAGACTGGAATATTGAAATCCTGAGAGGAAACACGTCCATCCTTCAGAAGAGGCAGCCATGCATAGCCCACTGTAACATACAGTACACACACACTGTCAGAGCACTATACAGCACAATGCATGCACACACACACACACACACACACACACACACACACACACACACAGCACAGGATAATGTGGATTTACAGATACCTGGAGTCTCAAGAGCCTCTTTCTTCTTAGAGCTGGTCTTGGCATTGATGTCACAGGTCACATGATAGAAGGAGAAGAGTAAATGGTGTTTCTCATGAAGATGTGTGGGCAGCTCAATCTTCACCTGATCAAGCATATCATAACAAACAGTAAAAGACCCATAACCTTAATTTTAATGTACAGTAACCTACAAAAGCTGCTAAAACACTTGAAAAGAAAATTTTGCAAACCTCATCACAAAAGTCTGGGTTCTGTGAGTGATGCAGAACTGTGGAACAGGCAGTAGTGGTAAAAACTGGACCTCCTGGCTTTCCGTAGATGCACTGTGGAAATGGATTTACAGCATTTATATTTACGAGGCAAATTTTAAAGCAGATGTTGATGGAAACTGATGGAAACTTGTGTTATGTTACCTTAAGTGGCTTGGCATGTTCTTCATCAGAGCTTCTGAACTCCACGTAAACGGCTATGTTTCGAGCCTAAAACAAGAACAGACACAGCATGACTGTACACTGCATGTTAACAAAAAAAAACCAAAACAATCTAAATGAAGCACATCTGAGTCCTTCATTAAACTTCAAGCAACTTCAGCATGATCAGTCACTCCACAGCGGCCATTCAGAAGTTAAAACTTAACTGTGGTGTAAAATAGTTATCCAGTACTGCACCAGTAAAAACTGGTTTCAGCATAACATTTCGCATGTAACCATGGTTCCCCGAAGGGAATGAGATGCTGCAAAAGTTTCCACTTCAAGGTGTACAGTTTCCTCATGGCGGGAGCTCTGGACTGGAGTATGGTCTCAACAACCTCAGTTGAGAGACCGGGTGCTATGAGCAGTGCCCCCTCAGGGGCCATGCCCACAGTTTCCATAACTCCAGGTGGGGGTGAAGGATGGTGCCCCCTGCCTGAAAGAGGAGGTCCATCCTGAGAGCCGTCGAGGAGGGACACAAGGTCCGAGAACCATACTCGGGCTGGCCAGAATGAGGCTACTAGCAGAAGACGGTCCCCGTCCTGGCATACTCTCTCCAGAAGTGATCGAGGGAAAAGCATACAGACGAAGCCTCAGCCATGTCTGCACCATGGCATCCAGTCCAAGCATAGCTGGATGTGTGAGGGACAACCAAAGCAGACAGTGTGTCATTTCCTGTGATGCAAATGGATCCACTTCTGCTTGGCCGAACTCCCTCCAAAGGAGCTCTGGGTGGAGCCACCATTCCTCGGGTCTTAGCCCCAGTCTCGACAGGTTGTCCACTCCTCGACTGAGGTGCTCAGGGATGTAGATTGCTCTGAGTGAGAGGAGCTTTCCCTGAGCCCACAGGAGGATCTGGTGCACCAGCCTGCAAAGGGGGCGCGAGCGCAGACCCCCTATCGGTTGATGTAGGAGACAACCGATGTGGTGTCTGTGCGAACAAACACATGATGCCACCTTAGGTCTGGAAGGAAGTGTTTCAGCACATGAAACACGGCCAGCATCTCTAGGCAGTTGATGTGCCACATTAGATACTGGCCTTCCCACAGACCCTGGGCAGAGTGACCACTCATGACCACTCCCTAGCCCGTGAGGGAGGCATCCGTCATTAGCGTTACATGACAACAAGGAGCCCCTAACTTTGTGCCTTGAGACAGGAACCAAGGTCTCTTCCACATGTCTAAGGCACGTAAGCAACGCTGTGTGACCTTGATCATTTGAAACAGGTTTCCCCTCTGGGAAAACCCCTTGGTCCTGAGCCACCACTGCAGGGGTCTCATGTACAGCAGGCCAAAAGGTATCCCATTGGACGCAGCTGCCATCAGACCCAACAGTCTCTGAAATGGTTTGACAGTGAGTGACCAGCATACCCAAACTCCCCTCACGGCTGTAAGAATCACTTCGATACGAGCAGGAGCTGTGCTTGCATCATAGTTGAAACCCACACCATGCCCAGATAAGTGGTTCTATGTAGTGGAGAAAGCACACCTTTCTTGGCATTTAGCCATAACCCCTGCACTTTCATATGGGCGAGGATGACATCTCGATGTCGAATCGCCTGCTGCTGAGACTAAGCTAGGATTAGCCAGTCGTTGATGTGATTCAGTATGCGGATGCCCTGGAGTCGCAGTGGAGCCAGAGCAGCATCTACACACTTGGTGAAAATGCAGGGTGAGAGTGACAGGCCGAAGGGAAGAACCCGATGCTGGTATGCTTCGCTCCTGAAAGCAAACATCAGGAACTTCCTGTGTTGAAGAAGGATGTATATGTGGAAGTACCTTGAGATCTATCGTGACAAACCAGTTCTCGGACCTGATTTGAGTCACGATCAGTTTGATAGTGACATCTTGCACCGAAAGCATTTGATAGCATGGTTCAACAGATGCAGATCTATAATCAGACGCAACCCCCCCATCCTTCTTCAGAACGATGAAGTAACGGCTATAAACATCAGGAACTTCCTGTGTTGAAGAAGGATGTATATGTGGAAGTACCTTGAGATCTATCGTGACAAACCAGTTCTCGGACCTGATTTGAGTCACGATCAGTTTGATAGTGACATCTTGCACCGAAAGCATTTGATAGCATGGTTCAACAGATGCAGATCTATAATCAGACGCAACCCCCCCATCCTTCTTCAGAACGATGAAGTAACGGCTATAGAACCCGGACTCTCTGTTGAGAGGAGGGACCACCTCGATGACCTCCTTCCTCAAGAGAGTGTCTACTTCCTGTTCCATAACCAGAGCCAGCTCGGGGCCCACTAGCATGGCAATAACCCCGTTGAAACGAGGCGGTCAAGAAATGAACAGTATTCTGTAACGTCTTTCTACAGTCTGCCGGACCCATTTGGCAGAAGTTCCTACCAGAAAGTCTACTAAGGGAATCAGCCTCTCAAGACTGGCTTCTGGTGTGGCTAGAGGAGTCACTTTGGTTCCCTGAATGGGTGAACAGCAGGAAACGACCGACCTGACCGCTATAGCGCCCTCCCCTGAGGGGACTGACATCTGCTAGAGGTTTTAACTCCTGAAGCAGATGACTTGCAGGAAGGGACCAATTTATGCACTCTAGCCCCCTCGCTTGATGGGATGATCATTCCCGTGCCGTGCCTTTGCCGGGCGGCAGCTGAGAAATACGCTCTTTGGAGCTTACTGAGCCCTGAAACACCGGAGGTGGCAGGGGTATCAGCGTGGCTCCCTGAGGACACTGAGGAGGAAATGGCTGCCCCCAGGGGCTTGACATTCATGGCATCAGGGCCGCTTAACTGAAGTCTTAGACAGAATAATGGTCCGAAGATCCGTTTTCTGCTTTGAAAAACCCTGACCGAGACTGTTGCCCCGACCCCTGCTCCTCCTGCAAGGTGGTGCAGGTTACGACACTCCAATTTGTCTCTGGTGGAATAAGGAGCTTGAAGGCTGGGGCTGCTCCTGCTCAGCACCCCCGACGTCGCCTAAATCTCCTCTGTATCCAGAGGATGAGGGAGGAGATAGGATGAGATCTGTCTCCAAACTTCTAATAAATAATAAATATATGCAATTTAAAGAATCTTGAAAAATAGCTTACAAACACATGAATCTGTTTGCATGCAATAGAAAGAAAGAGAGAGAAAGGAAGCATCCATCTACACACAGTTTCCCTTGTGCGGAATTGTGCTGCACATGTTGCCTCAGCAATGCGAGATCTGAGCCACACGATTCTAATTGCAATGATTTTCTTCCCTTTCTTCCCCCAGCAGAGTTACACATTCCAGATATAGTGTACACCTCAGGAATATGAATGAACACAGCCAGCCCCCTCATACAGGAAGGACTGTGGTGGCGAGTCAAGTCAAGTCAAACTTTATTTATAGAGCACAAGTTTAATACAATCATCGATGAGAAAGCGAAACTACTTTGTTTTTGCCTTCCAAAAGAAAACACGACTAGAAATCATGTTTATATCATGTTTATAATGGGTTTTATGTTTATGTCTTGCCGCTCTGGCCGGACAGGGCATCACAATATGTTAAGAGGCGTAACATTTCCATCACACGCTTGAGGCATTTGGCCAATCACAACGCAACGCTAATCACAGCACACCTCGCTTTTCAAAAAGAGATGACCCTTGTGAAAATCAACGTGTTTCAGAAGGCGGGGCATAGAGAAGAAACAATAATGTACAGTATGTGGAAAATAATCTGTTTTTTTTATTTTTTAATGTTTAAACTGCATAAACACATTTCATTACACCAAATACACAAAATAATGTTCTTTTTAGCAGCATCATATGACCCCTTTAAAAGAAAAGATGGAAAAGTAAAAATTTAAATTAAAATATGTATATATACACAAAACATACATCAAAGGTACCGTACACAGCATCAATCAAATGCAAGGATGTAAAAATTAGTTTTTAAGTTTGACTTAAAAACGTGCAATGGAGAGGCCCTAATAATGAGGGGTAAACTGTTCCATAGTTTAGGGGCAGCAACAGCAAAAGCTCGGTCACCATTGGATTTACAGCTAGAACGAGGGACAGATAAAAGTAGGTAGCTGGTAGCTGTGAAGTCCACAGTCTCCTCTGTGTCAATGCTCATCACATCAACCTCCTTGGAGGGAGATAGATGAAGCGCCTGGCTCTCTTTCTGGCTGGTGAGGACTGAGATAAAGACAAGCCCGTTTCGGATCCCTCCGCTAAATCCACTTGCGACCCCCATTTCAACAATCTATGTCGTGGCTTGGCAACAGCGGACCGCTGCCAGTGGGATCACGAGCCTTGCCGGTCTCATCGAACATGGTCAGGCGAGAGCGGAGCACGTAGAGCAAGAGAAGCTTGCACTCGTGACAAACCATTTCTATGCAGCTTCAGTTCATGAAGGGGAACTATGTATAAGCTAAATATTTTCAGAAACCTTTTTGTTGAGTTGCAATAAAATAGTAGACTGATTAGATTCATGTTTTTATTCATGACCTCTTTTTTTTCTGACAAACTTCAATCTATTAATATGTTATGTTGCTGAGATTGACACTTTTTTTCCGATATATTAATTTGTTGTGTTGATTGACTTGTTAGTCATCTAATCAATCTAAACACAGCACTTCCCCTGGCCAAGAATACACCTAATTGCATATTATACTATATTATATTAGTAATATTATATATATATTCTATAATATGCTGCTAATGCACGCAGCAGTACTACAATGGCTTAGGTTTTTTTTTTTTTTTTTTTTGATGTATTAATCTTAGATTTCTATGTAAATACACACAGCCAGACATTTTTGCAACAACATTTCAATGACACTAGTTGAGAAAACTTTACAATTCAACACAGCATGATGCATTAAGATTTTTAGGTTCTTTAAACAATTAAACTCTCAAAAATGGTCACAAGCAACAGAACTGTGTTTAGTCAGATTGTATTTATCTCAGCCAATAAAATACAGATTTCTTGATAAGTTTATTTTAAATTAGTAACAAAATAATCTGCTCTATCATTTCGGTAACCATATTTTTTAAGACACCTCATATGCTGTCTTAGTTTCCAAAGGAACAATCACCTTACAAAGCGAAGATGTAAGTTTCAGAAGCTTGTACATAGACCTTGACACACTAACCTCAAGAACACTGACAGTCAACAAATGTTAAAAGATGAGCTCTTAACATCACAACACAGCAAAGGCTAACTAACAATAATGACAAAACAACAACAGAAGTTTAAAATAAAAAAGTCAGCAAATAGTAAAATAGTAATCCTATAACAGCAACCACATCATTTATTCATGCTGTAATGCATGCTGGGAACTCATAAATCCCTGTCATTTCAGCAATATTGTACAATACATTTGACATTCTGGTCACCAATTCTCACTATTAACTGACTTTTGCCTCAAATAACTCCTAATTAGCTGCTTATTAAAAGTAAGGTAGTTGTTAAGTTTAGATATGGAGTGGATTAAGGGATCTAAAATATGATCATGCAGAATAAGGCATTAATATGTGCTTTATAACCACTAATGAACAGCCAATATGGTAGTAATATGCATGCTGATACGCAACTAGTTAATAGTGAGAACTGGTTCCTAAACTAAAGTGCTACTTCAATTCTTCAGATACCCTTGTTTGTCTTGTTGGGACAGCATTTGAAGCACTCTGTTGGTCTGACATGGGCAAGTTTATGTAATTTCAATTGATTCAGATTTCATAGTATTTGTGACTCTAAAGGTCCAGTGTGAATGTGATTTCCTCACCTTTGCGAAGCTCTTCTGGCTGTCATACTTGAGGTGTTTGGGGTAGATGTAGATGTGATTCTTGTAGACTCTGTAAGGCTGGGCAAACTTAGAAGAGTCCTGCAGGAACTCGTCCACCTCCACCGTCGGAGCGTGAAGACTGCAGTCCTCGAACGGCCTCAGAGCCACATATGAGGACGTCACACAGTCTGAGGAACATGCATGCATGACGATGAGTGTGTGGCACACAACAGCGTTTGTGTTAAATGCATAAAAAACTGAACAACATTTATAAGTAAAATTGCGTTTTGCTTCAGTTTGGCCTCAAATGCGAGGACTGTGGTATCAGTCAGACGTACTGGGACATTCCATGGGAACACAGTCCACGTTTATTTCAAGGTTTCCAGGGATGATCTGGAGTTTGCTGGCCTTCTCTGCCCTGTAAAAAACACTTGATTTTACTGAGGTCATTTATGATGATGTGAGATTTGTGACCCTGGAGCACAAAAGCAGTCTTAAGTCTCTGGGGTATATTTGTAGCAATAGCCAACAATACATTGTATGGGTCAAAATTATACATTTTTATTTTATGCCAAAAATCATTAGGATATTAAGTAAAGATCATGTTCCATGAAGATATTTTGTAAATTTCTAACTGTAAATATATCAAAACTTAATTTTTGGTTAGTAATATGCATTGCTAAGAACTTCATTTGAACAACTTTAAAGATGATTTTCTCAATATTTAGATTTTTTGCTCCCTCAGATTCCAGATTTTCAAATAGTTGTTTCTCTGCCAAATATTGTCCTCTTAACAAACCATACATCAATGGAAAGATAATTTCAGCTTTCAGATGATGTATGAATCGCAATTTCAAAAAATTGACCCTTATGACTGGTTTGGTGGTACCTCCTGTACTCTGTGATGAGCTTGATGAGGTCTTCTGTGGAAATCTTGTTGCTCTCCTGTTTGAAGAGCGGAGAGAAGCGACTTTCCCTGTCCACTGTGCCCTGGTGGTCCTTAAATACTGACCTGGAATATACAGACGGAAGAAATGCTATGATTGAATTTAAATAAACTGTTAATAGTGCAAGAGCTTTTTTTTGTTGAGCATTTGTTCCGGCATAGCTGAAGCACCAGAGATTCAGGTTCCCCTTACCTTACAGACCAGGCAAAAGGCATGCGGTACTTTCCAAGTTTGCTACAGAATTGTTTATTGGATTTCAACATCTTTTGGACAGTCTGGATGGAACAAGCAGAGAAATTGGAGTTCAATGTATTTGAGAGAACAAAATCAGTGAGTAAATCTCCACTTATTACATAACTTGAATCATATTAGTGCTTAAATCAATATTCTGTGCATTTATCCTTATGTCACATATACAGTTGTCTAAATGCCATTACTTCAGTGACATTAAGTGACATCTGAGACATTTGCAAACAAATACAATTCTGCTTAAGGCACCCATTCGGCCAGCAGAGGCCCTGTTTAAAATACAACAGGAGCACACGCACTGAGGCGAGGGGCGAGGCGTTTCTGGACTGCACTAGACGGTTTAGCCAATCACAACACACTGGGCCAGCTGACCAATCATATTTGATATTCCTGAGGGAGGGGCTTCATAAAAACAGGAAATCACCAGAGCGTTCATCAAAGAAGGGACAAAGCAGTGTAGAATAAAGGTAAATTATGTGAAAAATAATGCTTTTTTTTTTTTTTTAACCAAACATTAAGATGTTAGACTGCACCTCAAAAAACACTATCAAGTCTAGAAAAAAAGTGGTCACCCACCCCTTTAAAGGTTACTAAAACAACTCTTACTTTTGTCACCAACATTTGGAGTTTTAGTTTGTTTTCTCTCCTCATGTGTTCCCTGACCTAGTTTCCCCATTCTTCCCTTGATTATGTTAGTCAGTTCACCTGTGTCTAGATAATTCAGTCTTTTTCCTCATTTGCCCGTGTATTTAAGTTCCTGTGTGTTCAGTTCTAGTTTGTCGGGTCACGTCTGTGGTATACGTGTGTCACCAGCTGTTTACCCGTAATCTTCATCTTCGTGCATGTTCATTCAACATAGTTATGTGACAACGTTCTGATCATTTTCTTTTTACCCGAAATATAACATTACTTTAACGTTTATTTTTATTATTCTAAAAATGTTTCCTCCTAACATTAAGAGCATTCATTAAGAACAAATTGCAGCATAAGCATCAACATTCTCAGAACGTTTTCTCTGAACATTTTAAGGACATTTTTTAAGTAAAAATAACAGTATGTGGACATTCAAAGAATGTTGTTTCTCAACGTTGTATCAAATATTAATAAAGCGATAAGAACATTCCATAAACAGTACTTTAAAAACATTTAAGAACTTAACATTTATATAACTTTTAAAAATCATTAGTGGAAGTTGTGAGAACATTTCCTGTTAGCTAGGACAGCTGCAATTATGGACCAACTCATATTAATGTCGATGTATTTAGAAAGCGATGCCATTAAAATTCCTGTTGGTTTACTGGTCAGGTGTCCCAATACTTTTGTCCAAATAGTATATAAATATATATATACACATTACATTTAGCAGACACTTTTATTCAAAGCAACTTATGATGTAAATTCATTTAAATGACATACCTTGCTGGAATCTGTGTTTTTAATGTAGGGTTCTGCACCACTGGAAATATTTCCCATCAACACTTTCTCCACCCGTGCCACCATCACGATGTCTGTATGTGGGTTCGTAATGGAAAAAATCGCCTGCAGGAATGATCAACCACATAAACACATGAACACAGATCCATCCTCTGAAGGTCCACCTCCATAATAAAGGGCTCCTGCACTGTTACCTGTTTGGGGAAGCGCAGCCAGCTCTCCAGCTCGGAGCTCAGCTGGCAGTCCTCTGTCTTCTTCTCCACAGGTGAGGTCAGGCCATTTTCCTGCGGAGCACCATCCGAGCCTTGATCTCCTGCACCTCCAGAGCTACTGAGCATCTGCCGCACAACCTCGTGGTTTAAGTCCACATGGAAGTCAGCGGAAACCTTCCTGCCCTCACGTATGTCCAGCAGAGAAACCGACACGAAGAAAGGCTCGATCTGAGGAGAGACAGCATACATATGTGACCCTGGACCACAAAACCAATCATACGGGTAAAAAAAAGCTGAATATATAAGCTTTCCATTGATGTATGGTTTGTTAGGAGGACAATATTTGTCTGAGATACAACTATTTGAAAATCTGGAATCTGAGGGTGCAAAAAAATCTAAATATTGAGAAAATCATCTTTAAAGTTGTTCAAATTAAGTTCTTAGCAATGCATATTACTAATCAAAAATTAAGTTTTAATATATTTACGGCAGGAAATTTACAAAATATCTTCATGGAACATGATCTTTACTTAATATCCTAATGATTTTTGGCATAAAAGAAAAATCGATAATTTTGACATTTGCTATTGCTACAAATATCCCCGTGCTACTTATGACTGCTTTTGTAGTCCAGGGTCACATATAAGCAGATTAATAAATGATACACTATATACAGCTGAGGGTATATGTTTGCACACCCTTTTTGTCTCCTACATTTCTAAAGCCTTTTGCAAACTTTATAATAATATACATACATATATCCCTCTAGATAAGATATTTAAGTATTTCCCAGAAGACAGAATAATAATAATAACAATTTATTTTTATCTATGTTTACAAAAGTTTGCATTCTCTTGTAATCCCTCTCAAATTGCTTTAGATGAGAAAAGCAGGATCTCAACTTTTGTAGGCACTGATGAGACAAGAACAATAATCAAACAAACAGTCGCTGATCAAGGGGATGTAAACATTTGAACAGGATCATCTGTGTTAATTCACTAATTATTTTTGTCTTGTGGAATATACATGAAAATGAAATATAAAATATATGAAATGATTGAAATGAGAGTAGTACAGTGCACATTTTATTTTCTTAGTATTTTGATTCATTTTGTTTGTTTTTTTCCGGTACAAATCAAGATCTTAAGTCTTAAAACTTAAGTTATTAAATCTTGTTTTTCAATACAAATTAAGTGAGTTTATGCTTAAACAATAAAAAAGCATCTATCCATGGGAAAAGAAAAACAAAAAAAAGAACTTGTTCTTTTGTTAAGCATGAACTCACTTAATCTTCAAATTAAAAAAAGGCTTAATTTTTTAAGCAATTTTGTTTCTCAAGCAATTTTATTTCTCTGAATGTCATAATAATGGTCATGATTTAAGAATGTTTAGGTATTTTACAGAAAATAAAATTAACACACGTTTTTGTAGTGTCCTAAATTAAAAACAAGATGCATTGTTTAATGAAATCATTTTTTTTTTGAATGATAAAGTTTCTGCAAGGGGTATGCAAACAAATGCACTATGAAATGTGCTGTATGTGCTACTCAACTATTCTACTTTTTATGAATGAATTTTCTGTTGTGATAAAGGACGTGAGATCGTACATTAGTCACTGGCTCAGTGTCGGCCTCGTTGACGCAGCCCTGCAGTGTGAGGTTGAGCGAGCAGCAGGAGATCATCAGTCTCTTCCCGAGCTTCTCATCGAACGGCTGGACAGAAGCAGACTCCCCAAACTCCATCCTGGGACTCCTCGAAACTTCAACACAAAGCATGCGCTTCTCACACACCAAAATAACAACCACAGTGAAATGCCCTGCACAAAACCCCCTAAATCAAAACAAGAAAGACTGTTCCACAGCCGTGAGACGTACAGGAATATCAGGATCCAGAGAGAACAGGTTGAGTCTTTCCTCTCCTCTTGCAGCTCTCGCTGATTCTTCTGTCTCAGAGATATACTGAAACATCACAACATCAGTGTTAATCATGTGCAGTGCTCTTATGACATACCATTAATTACATGTTTATGTCTATAAGTGTTTGGCTTTAGATGTTTTTAAGATTCTAAACAGTAAAAGAGTGACACTCACTGAAAGGATCATGAACTGCATTTATATATATATATATATTTTAATCACATCCAAAATATTTTTTGTTTACTCAGTATATATATGTGTACTGTGTACATTTATTATGTATATATAAAGACACATACATACAGTGTATATTTTGAAAATATTTACATTAATATAATTTATATTATATATAAATATATTTAATATATAAACATTACATATATTTCTTAAATATATGCATGCATGTGTTTGTATTTATATATACATAATAAATATACACAGTACACACACATATATTACGTGAACAAAAACTTTTATTTTGGATGTGATTAATCACGATTAATCATTTGTCAGAACTAATATATATATACTAATATATATACAGCATTTATATATTGTGGCCAAAATGTATTTGAAATATATGCTAAATATATGTTGCAGACAGTAAAGCTCAATGAAATACATTTTTGACACTGAAAATATATTTATTTTCAACATCCATATACTAAAATATATTTGTAAATGCATTTCAGGGGCAAGAAAATACATTTCGGTAGCCTTTATTTAAGTTAAATACAAATGTGGATGGCCTACTAGAGATCAAAAGTAGATTAATCAATATTAATCAAATATATGAATGTATTTTCTTGGACTGAAATGTACAGAGGTCAAAATATATTTTTGAATGCTTTTAATGTTTGAATGTTTTTTTTTTTTTTTTTTTTATTCATTTAAAATATATTTTCAAAAATACAAAAAAGGGCCAAAAATATGTTAGTAGTCAATACATTTGCATAAATATATTCTAAGACAAATTTTAGCAAATATATTTTGAAATATATATATATATTTTTTGGTGCATGTGAATGTGCACTTATAATATTAGCAGGATTTTCTACCCTAATTTTAGCCCTCTGAATAATAACTCTGTTCAAAGGTGACTGAATCAAGGCCTGTTTCCTTTTTGTTTCAGAAAGAGGATGTAATGATTGCGTCTCTAGGATGTACAGTAACAAGACAGAATTACAAGCATTAATCACCTTGGCCAGCTCAGGGTGGATTCCGTTTTCAGTTGTTTCCTCATTTTTTTGGACAGGGACATGATTCGATGATGCATCAATGGTCTCTGAACAACAACAACAAAGAAACATTTCAGCTGAAAATATGATGAACAAAAGCTCAAAACAAACATGTAGTGATCATCACAGATTCCACTAATAGAATAGTGGATTTTGATCACACTTCATGTGTGTTTCTGTGTCAGATGATCCTTCATCTTTTTAGCTCAAGGCAGCAGCTAAGTACGAGAAGGATCTAACAGAAAATGATGTGAATTAGGGAGATTATCAGCTGATCTATCTGAAGGATTTGTGAGATCACTTGTAGAGCCTATTAAGAGCTTTTACACACATCAGTTCCGTAGCAGATAATGTAGACCTAGTTTCATTAAAATGCGTCAGCTGCATACAATGCGTATCAAATATATCTCAATAGATTAAATCTGGTGGTTCAAACAGGTCTCAGGAGAAACAATATACAATAAATGAATGAATGCATAAATGAATGACGTTCTCACGAGACAGCTTTGTCTAAAGAATTGTTTTTTTGTTTTTTCTTTCCTATGAATTTTTAAAGTAACTTATCATTGAAAGTAATTTGAAAGTCTATTTGATTACAGAATCACACCTTCATCATCTTTAAGTTAGGCTCTTGTTTTGACAAAGGACAAAAGACCCAGAGTACTGTGGATCTTATAGGCCAATTTCCTTCTTGGACATAGATCTTAAGATGCTTTCCAAAATCCTTGCGCTACGGATGGAGAAAATCCTTCCTTCTATCATTAATGGAGGCCAAACAGAGTTCATCAAGGGTAGAAGTTGCAGTCACAATATTAAGCCTGTTTCACATGTGATCAGATTGCAGCACGTATGCAGTGTTTTGCAGTTCATATGCGGTACAGAAGCTCACTGTGCTTTCACATTAGATGTGTTTACAGCGCATGAGCCTGAGCCTCGCTGCTCCAAGCTTGAGAAAAGGTGTTGTTCTCTGACCACCACCTTTTGCACAGATGCAGGTGTTGGCCTCTCACTCTGTCACACCCTGTGTGGTGCATTTCACAGAAAACAATTACCTTATCATTTTGACCACATTAGTTATTATTGCAACTCCTGGTAAGCGTTTTAGTTTTCCTTGCTTTATCACCAGCTTAAAGTAATAGGATGACTGTGAATAACTATATGCATTTATGGAAAAATTACTACATCTTCATTTTGACCATGAACAATGCGCTCACTTTAATTCAATGTGTGCAGCATAGCAAAAACAGACTCGGTGTAGAAATAATTGTTGCACTGATCATGCAATGCACTTTCTGTGCCACATCTGTGTGCACGGAAAAAAATAAAAATCCATAATGCAAGCAGATCATGTGTGAAACAGCGTTAGACGACTGTTAATCGCCACTAAACTTTCTTGCAAACAACATTGACACACATACAAAATAATGCACATCATTCCTTCTGTACTTCAGCGCTTCGTGCTTTGTAAGCGCTCACCCTGTTTGCTGTCGCTCAGGTCCGCGCTCTTACGATCCAGAGCCGGGCCGTCCGGAGGGCTGATCTGCAGGATGCGCGTGAGAGTGTTGATCCAATCATCCATGTCCTGCTCGTTCTCGGCAGCCAGGACAAAATATGTCACTTCGTTCATTTTCAGCTCAAAGGCGTGTTTCCTCAGGCGGTTATTCTGTGTGAACCCAGAAACCACACTCAATATCAATCACCGCTCACCTCATGGTTATTAATGTTTTTCTGAACCGCTTTAAAAACATATATATTTACGGACCTGAACCACCCCCGTGCACGAGTCCAGAAATATACAGCCTTTAGGCTCCTTTGATATTTTCTCATCTTTATAGAAGTTCATGATGTAAGAGTTGTCAGTCAGCTGAGTCAACTGAAAATATCTGCGCTTGAAGGACTGGAAAAGCACAAGCATCAAGAAAAACAGGCAATCAGCAATATTTTTCACTCCAGTAATTCTTCTTATAATGTAGAATTTGTAGATTAAATTAGAGAGAAGTCTACAGTTCTAGAAAACACAGTCTGACAGAATGAAAGTATCAGTGCAACTATGTAAGTACTCAGGCCATCTGAGATCAGGGTGTTTATTTCTTCATCATGTTTGTAGAAATGTAGCACTGCATCAGTGTCTCAGCAATGGATGCTCTGCAGTGAATGGGTGCCGTCAGAATGAGAGTCCAAACAGCTGATAAAAACATCACAATAATGGAAGTAATCCACAGCACTCCAGTCCAGCAGTTAACATCTGGAGAAGACAAAAGCTGTGTGTTTGTAAGAAAAAAATTCATAAAGACGTTTTTAACATCAAACCATTGCTTCTGGCTAGAGTCCATAATCCATAATAATGCTTCCTGCTGTGAAAAATGCATCTCAAAATTCAGCCTCATATTTGTTTAGAGCTGTTTAAACGCTGCTTGATCTGTGCAGATTTCTCTCCTGATTCACACCAGAACACTTTTTCACTGGAGGAAGTGTTATTATGGATTATAGACTCTATGTATTTGAGTTAAAAATGTCTTAGTGCTGGATTTGTTTAATCTTTTGTGTTCTCCAGATGTAAGCTGATGGACTGGAGTGCTGTGGATTACTTGTGGATTATTGTGATGTTTTTATCAGCTGTTTGGACTCTCATTCTGACGGCACCCATTCACTGCAGAGCATCCATTGCTGAGACACTGATGCAGTGCTACATTTCTACAAACCTGATGAAGAAACAAACTCATCCTAATCTTGGATGGCGATTTTTATTTTTGGATAAACCATTCTTTTAAGTGAAGCCTTAATCTAGTATCCCCCCCCCCTCTGACATATACATAAAATGATCACACATTCAAAAATTACTAGTCAAATGCAGACATGTGTGAGACGGCGTGTGAAAGACGTGCACTCTTACCCGGACAGTGATACTGTTGTTGACAGTGCTGTTAAAGTTGCCTTTATAGAGCCAGCCGGACTTAAAAACCCCGATCCCCCCCGCACCTCCACTACCTGCTCCACCTCCTCCGCCTTTAGATGATGACAGAGAAGTTGTGTCCTGCACAATAAATAAATAAATAAATTATAATGTGCATTTGGGAATTGAACACACTCCATGTTCAATTTCACATTTACATCATTTCCAACATTTTTATGGAAAGAAGGCCTTATGAATCTTTCTGTAAATTCAGCTTGATGCATCGCACTGACCTCATCTTTGTCCACATCTTCATGGTCGATCTCAAAGGAGTGCGAGGGCAACTTCTCTGATTTATACAGCTTCCTATCAGGCAGAAGAATGATGGAGAGAGAGAGAGAAGAATCAGTCATCCACTACGATAGAGAGAGAAACATCTTCACTTCCACCAGCAGTTTGGATTTGTTGTTCTTTTGATTTAGAGTTATTATGTTTTGTATATATTATCAACAGCAAAGACAATTACTTGTACAACAGTTTGTGATAATATTGTCCCCTTCTAACATTTTAAGGAAGGCAGAGATATACAGTATATCATATCTCTTTTGAATATTATTATATATTTCAAAAGAGATGTTTCACTACTTCCACTCATCCACAAAAACAAAAGAGTCAGTCTCAAGGCCATTTTGAAAACATTACACACAAGCCAGTCTAAAACACTTCTAAAAGAAAGAAAGTAGAAAACCCCCTCAATCATCAGTGTGCCGTTAAATCCTGCTCTCCTATTCAGAGAGGTGGTATTTTCCACATCACGTGGTGCTTTCACTCCTTTCAGTGAGCTTTATTCTGACAGGACCCCACACAGGTGCCCTTTCTGCTGCCTGCCTCGGTGCTCTTGTAAAGCAGAGCTCTTTGTGTCTGTCCTGTGTACCAGAGACAGTGTGCCAGTTTACCCAGCACAAATACACACCACACACACTTTCTCTGCTCTGTTACAATGTGCCTGAGCTGCTATAAGTTCACAGCACCGGTGATTTTGTCGCTGCATGCCGCTAGACTCTCATGAGTGTTGTTGTTATTATTAGACTGCAATCTGGACATATACAAATGCAATCTCAGGTTGTTTATTTATTTACCTGTTTATTGCAGATAAAACTAAGATTTCATTCTAATTTGACGAGGAATTAAGAGTAACTTTCTTCTGTTGGAAATTGTTGTTAGTACTTATACTATAATTACAATTAATTAAGCATAATTACATTGAAGTAACCCTAAGCCAAACCCTAATCCTAAACCTAACCATAAAGTAAGCACATGTAGTTAACTAATATTACTCAGTTCTTAAAAGTATAATTACACTGTAACACGGACACCTTAACATAAAGTGTAACCTTATTTTGTAATCAAATTATGTAATTCTGTTACATGCATCTAGTCAATCCCCAACACTACTGGAGGTTATTCACGTACAAATCACACTCGCATATGAAGAAGAAGCAACAAATATATACAACAAATACATACTGATACAGTTTTCTACTGGTTATCGCGTCTGAAAGTTGCTCCTCATTTGCATAAAGTTAAACATTTCTCAACTTTCTCAAGCAGCTGGACACGCCCACATACTCTTCTCAAGCGAATAGGATCACGCCGGTTTGTCTCTGTGTTTTGCTGGCGGTGTGAACAGGGCTATAAATGTTGGAAAACAGGCTTCTGAAGGATCAGACACAAAAGAACAGTCTGTCTGCAAATCACCACTGGGCAGTCCGAGCTTGTCCAAGCTAGTAAGACGTCAATTCTCAGTTTTGTCTTTGCCAAGCAAGGCACTTATTTTTGAATTATTAAATGAACATTAAAATCCTCGTCTGTAAAAAAGTGAATGGAGTTGTACCTGGGCAGCGTGCGGTAGTCCCCTGCATACTCTTCATATTTATACTGGATCACATGCAGCTGGGAGTTGTAATATTGACAGGCCTATAGAAGAAGAAGAAGAAAACAACAACAGGCAGAGGTTCATCCTACTGTAAGAGCTAAATGACAAAAAGCAAATATAAATTAATATAACTCTAATCAGTTCAGAGGTTCTGCAGCCAAACATGGTCCTTTATAAAAGCTTGTGCAAAAGTACATCACAAGAATGCACCTCAGACTATATTATTTTTCTACTATACACTATTTTAGTACTGTATTGAGTCTCATAATATCCCGTCAGGTTCAGAACCACTGGAAACTTAAACATACATGAAACTATTGGTGGTTCAATGAATGGATAAAAAAGATGACATAATATTAAAAATATCTACGCTCTTGTTCTTCTATATGTTAACTGCAGTATTAGTAAGAAATCTGGATGACAAACTGTAAGGGTGAGTAAATGATGACAGTTTTCATTTCTGGCTGCTGTTTCTCTTAAACAAAACTAAGTACCGTTTTATGCCCAAAATCATTATGATATTAATTAAAAATATTTAATTTTTGATTAGAAATATGCATTGCAAAGGACTCTATTTGAACAATTAAATGTGATTTTCTCAATATTTAGATTTTTTTGCACCCTCAGTTTCCAGATTTTCAAATAGATGTATCTCAGCCAAATATTGTCCTATAACAAATGTATAAATCTCATGATTTATGACTGGTTTCGTGGTCCAGGGTCACATATACAGTAGCATTACTATACTATATATTTAATATAGGCCCCATATATATAGGTTGGGTTATGAAACTGAAGCATTGGCCAAAGTAGTGTTGGAGGTTTCACTTCTACATGCACGGCCTGGTGTCAAGACGTCACTGATTTCAGGCCGCATCAGTAAGAGCAGAGTGTGAAGGTGGAATTAGCTCACTGGTGTCATGAAAGTGATGGTGAACGTCTCCCACATCCTGCTCAGTCTCCAGATCTGAACTCACCTGTCTGACCAGCAGACATTCAGCGTGTGTGTCGGCTCCCTCTGGCACAGTGGACTTCAGCGTTCTCCGCTCCACAGGAACAGTGGACACCTAGAGTCACACAAACACACGGAGATCCCGAAGAGTTGAAAACAATCTGTGTGCAGTCAGAACTGACTCTCAGTTCAACAAGAAGCGGCTGGAGCCAAATCAAATGCAGCATGCAAGACGTGTGAGTGTGATGATGATGATGATGATGGGAGTCATGATACTTTTATCTCTGGATTTATTTTTGCTTTTCTATCATTCTTCAGAGCACCAAGCTGATCATGTAAACAACTAAAACATAAACCAGTCAACACAGCGATACTTGTGCCCATTACTCTGATTTCAGATGTAAACACCGTAAGCTGCGTTCTGCTGGTTTACTGAAGTGCAGACGTGTGATATGTGACAGGAAAGCATCCATATACAGCAGATTTAAGCGCATCCAAGTGTTTCACGGTTAAAAAGGAGTAAATTTAATACAAACTTTGACTTTTTCTTGATCCAAGAAATTATAAAAAATAAGTTTTCATCTCATGCAGCTAAAGAAGAAGTGGTACAGTCCTAGACACTTTAAATACAAGAGGAGAATGAGAAAATTTCCCACTGACATCACAACTCAAATAACAAAGAATATGGAAGTAATCCACTGAGTTTCTCATATTTGTTTCTTCTTCTTCATATACGAGTGTGATTTGAACTTGAGTAACATCCAATAGTCCAGTAACAACTTTTTATTTAGTGACTAAATTGTCTGAAGAGCAAGTACATACTGAAGAAGATCATAAGGGACTTTTCCTCTAGAAAAAGCCATGGAATTTTTTTTATTATTTTTTCCCCCTTTGGGAAATAACCAAATATTTTTTAGACTTGTTAAGGCACTTTACTTGCATTGCTGGGATAATTTACATGCACTGGTAAATTCAATAAATTAATTTCTGGTAGTTATCAGCGTATTGGTGTGCTCAATGTTGATGACAAGACAAAAGCATTTATTTTTATTTTTTTCTGAATATTCAGTCCAGATGGTGATATGAATTTTTCTTTGATGATGTTTTACTGGAAGTCTTTCTTCGAGGCATTCCTGACAGCAGGACTATGGCTAAGCTCCTGGAAGCAAATGTTTATTAATATACTATTACCTATATGAATATGCTACATCATAATCACACAATTTCATATTTATTTATTTTATTTTGTAGCCAAAAATTCAATTAAACAAAAGCTACTTTAGTATTTGCCAGAACTCCAAAAGCTCAAGGAATACAAAAATTTGCACAAATATTACTCCCTTTGAACTGAATAATTCAGTAAACTGAAGAAGTATCCAGATGGAGTAAACTTATGAACTCCTTCAGAACATCACTCTCAGTGGACACATTCTTCATATGATTTATTCTTTCTTGCACTATTGTTCACCACAGTATGTTCTTGCAAAAATAAGAGTTCTTATTTTTTGTATTTATAATATAGTTCTGTAGTATCACAAAAGTAAGAATGTGGTGGTTACTGGTGGCTTCTGGCGGTTTTAATTAATTAATCACTTTTTAGTCATTTCATATTGCTATTTTTAAATTTCATTTTTTAAACATTAATCTAAGAGAATTATGTATGCATTCGTAATTGCAATGTAAATGCATTCATTTCACCTGAGCTGCAATAAAGCAGTCTGTGTAAAAACACCTAAACGCAACTCCAGCTTGTGTGCCAGTTCTGCTGTGCAAAGTTGGTTTATGTTGATATTGGTTTCCTTTGATCTTAATTTGTGTTCTGAAGATGAATGGAGGTTTTGTGTGTTTGGAACGACATGAGGGTGAGTAATTTTAGGGTGAACTAACCCTTTCAGAAATTGAGAAAAGATCAATTTTTTTTCCTTTTGGAATAATATATATTTTTTTCTCATTAATGGAAAATTTGTGGTTAATGTGCATCACTGATGGTAAAAGATCATCTTTACTAAAATGCTTAAAGCTTATGTTATGACTGATTCTATGTGGAGAAAAGGTCTTTGTCCATCTATCTATATAATATAATATCTATGTATACCTTTATAATTCTTTGCTTTTGTATAATGAACCTGAAATTATTTTTTCATAACAAAACAGAAAGGCACATGATGCATAACAAACAAAATATGTCTAACTCTCCTGAACACTAAATATACTATTAAATGTTTCTTAATTATACATCCCTTGTTTTAATTGAATCTTTGTGAAATATATCAAATTACACAAGTCTTTCGAGATGAGCGTGACTGTCTAAACTGGAATCAAATCATGAATTTTCCTTTTGGTGTCTTTAATCCTCTCAGAGTCATTTTACATGCTGCTTCATGGAGTTCTGGAGTGAGAACAACCTTAGCAAGCGTGTTTCATTTACAGATTTTTAGTCTTGTGCTGTTAACTGCGTATTTTCTAATAGAGAAATGTTGAATTGAATACATTTGTTGTGTTATCTCTCCTCAGCTGTTTCATTAACTGTCATTAAACGTCCCATGTATCCGAGCACGCTGAGGAGGTAACGCAGTGCAGGAACTTCACAAGCCTGTGTCTTCTCACTGCAGCACACTGAAAGCAAAGCAACACTGACAAAAGTGCAACATTGTAGCACAATATATAATGTGGAAATACATTATAATTTTTATTTTCTATTTTGTATTCGTGCTCCTGACAAATGTGCTGCCAGAACTGTTATTGTGGAAAGCAAAAAAACACATAAAAAATTACTGTTAGGATTTACTAAAGACACAGTGAAAAATTACCAAAGAAAGGGCGTAGACATACTTATTTTTGCAGCCTGCCTCATTGCATATGCATTTATAGGAGTTTCCCTTTCAGATGCAATATTTATGAAAGGAGAGTATTTAAATAAATCATGCAAGGCAATTTACCACGGTGAGCAGTAGTCAGTATCTGAGCCATTACTAAGTGCCCAAAAAAAGCATGTTTTAACCCATTTTGTGCCTGGCTTGTTAGCAGATTACACACACATGATGCTAATTTGCTGCTCTCTGTGGATTGTGTTGGTCATTATGGAACTGATCTGCTCTGTATTCTTTACTTTGCACATTGTCAGTAAAACACCCACAGAACTTTCCACTTCCATTTGTGCTTTTATGTGATTGCGGTTTCAAACGAATTTGTTCTCACTCTGGAAGAATTTCACACCTCTCTCTAGTATGAGACATAGAATACATGAATCTTTTGTTTTATTCACCTATTCTGACATTTCTTGCCAGAGCCAGAGTGAGGCCCATGTGCAAACCAGTAGTTAAATCAGAGATGTTCTTATTACGGAGAGATAACTTCAGTGACTCAAAGAGAGAAAGTGTAATGACTAGCTGGGATCACATGTGCCTTGATAACCAATCACAAGACAGCCTTGACATCATTGAATCACTGTCTAAGTTGTATGACAGTCAGTCACAAGGCTTGTTTGTCAGAGTGAGAATATTCACAAGTACTTTATACACATAAAAAAATCAGAGTTAGGGTTAAAAAAAATCAAACATTTTACAAGAGAACAAAACATCAACACACATAGTGCACCTCACTTACGGTCAACACAGATGCTCAGACGAGGGTGTGTGAAGCATGAGAACCGGTAAGGTTTGTTTTAATGAGTGTCATACACCACAAGAGCTTTAGTGTTTACCTTTCTTATGCAGACTATATATGTGTGTTTGTATGTGGACCTAAGTCTTGATTACCTGGAATTTAAGAGGGAGGAAGCAGAAGCCATATATATGAATATATTAATTGTGTAGTGAAGATTAACCAAAGTTTGTATTGTCCCTTTAAGCTGTGTCATCAGCAAGTCATTTCCTATCGTGCCTATAGTTAGTGCAGTCGGAGGAAAGCAATTGCAACATCTGGCTCAGCCGTCTCTCGGGTTTTTTGCATACATCAGCATGACATCAGAGCAACATTACTCATCTCAAACGAGCCTGTTGTTTGCGGATATCACAGAAATGAAGTGCTACAAACTGAATTCTACCCGACTCAAAAGTGTCTGTGACTTCTCTTATAAAACAGCACTCCAAAAAAAGAAAAAAAAAAGATAAGAACATATTCTGATAGTTTATTCAGCGTATTAAAGTCTCTTCTCCATTGACATTCATTTAAAAAAGGGTCTCTCATCTCCTCCCCTGTGTACCGCAAGAATTTTTTATGTTTTTTCCCAACCTTAGAGGCTCTCCTTTAATGAAGATATGCGGTTGGGGAAGATGTAGCTTCCCTAACCACATTTGCTTTTATTTTGGACAAATTACGCAGTACTTTCCACACAATGACTGTTTAAAGTGACCACGTCCATCAGTCTCCAAAAATATAACACAAGTTGTAATATCCACAGTGAAATCTACTCATAACAGTTCCACCATCCACCAGTAGAGGTCCCAATCACATCTGACGTGGATTCAAGACACGCTGCATCTGGAATTCATTAACGCTGTGTGTATATATATTCACTGTGCCCAGCGCTGCCCTGCTGCCGGATTCTCTGGATTATTTAGCTTGATTGCTGATTTGGATTTGTTGGCGCTGCCTTTCTGGTTTTAAGCTCTCCATTTTTCATCATGAACACAGCAATATGAGCTGTTATGTTTGTGTGTGCTCACTGAGAAAAGTCGCACAAGCTGTGTTTATATTGGTGACATATAAAGCCCAGATCTATGTGTGAAAGAGGATGTGGTCAGAAAGGCCTTGGCTGTTTTCAGTTTCAGCACATACGCAAGCATGCACACAGTCATTCAACACCTACTTCATGACTTTTTATAAATTCCCACACCTTTCAAAAAAGACCCTTTTCAGAGCACTTTCAAAATGTCAAAAACACACATCATCATGGGATGTAAATGCATGAACGCCACACATAGGCACAAGCAAACACTTGCACACAAAGAGAGAGCGAAGCACTCACAGTGAAGTCGAGGTCTGGGAATAGCAGGAGATCTTGAAGAGGATCTTCTCTGAGCTCAGGCTCAAGCTCTGAAATCACAGCCTCATAGTCCAGAGGGTCGATCACTTTGGGCTTCTCATGCTGGGAGATACAAAGAAAAACATGTCATCACCAACAATATCAGAATGCAAGAGTGTCAGCACTTTTTCATTACACTTATTAAATTTGTACTGAGTGTTAAAACTGCTTAAAGGGGTCATATGATGTGAGTGTTTGGAGTGTTACAAGCTGTTCGT
Organism: Cyprinus carpio; assembly: GCF_018340385.1. Classification (NCBI taxonomy): domain Eukaryota; kingdom Metazoa; phylum Chordata; class Actinopteri; order Cypriniformes; family Cyprinidae; genus Cyprinus; species Cyprinus carpio. The sequence continues at coordinate 4,872,363 of NC_056611.1, forward strand.
GAATAGATAAGATCTGTAAAGTTGCAAAGACTAAAGTCTCAAACCCAAAGAGATATTCTTTATAAAAGTTAAGACTCTTCCACGCTTTCCTAAAATGCCTCGTTCAAACACGGCCCCACGTCTACGTCACTATGTGGGAAGATTTGCATAACGCCGCTCAAATGTTCACGCAAAGAAAGAAGGAGTAACTTTTAATCTCGCTGTTGTATTGTTTCTGTCGCCGCCATGATGTGGGACGCTGTATGTTTCTAAATATGGTAAGGGGCGTAACATTTCTGTCACATGCTTGAGGTATTCAGCCAATCACAATGCATTGGATAGCTGGCCAATCAGAGCACACCGCACTTTTCAGAACGATGAGCTTTGTAAAAATTGACATGTTTCAGAAGGCGGGGCATAGAGGAGAAACAATAATGTACAGTATGTGGAAAATAATGTGTTTTTTGAACCTTAAACCACGGTATCACATTGCATTTCACCAAATACACCAAATAATGTGATTTTTAGCATTGTCATATGACCCCTTTAAATGTATCTTTGTATGTGCTTGCATCATTTTCGATGATATAGTGTGTAAATAAGGGTAACCAGCAACACATTACTGGTCCCTTTGCATCAGGCTATTACTGACAAAAATGCAACCAATGATCAAAAGTAATGAAATAAATAAAAATACAGATGAAAAATAAATTGGAGGGGGAGTTCTCCAACTCTGAAGGCTGCTATACTTCACAAAACTTCTGATGGTGAAGCTTTAAATGGAATCAAATCCACTTCAGAATAAAGCTACACGCATGGAAAACACCCTTCACATCAGCCAAATATAAACCTGAGCCAACAATGTTTATAAGGGTTAAGATCCAATACACTGACTGATAAAAGGACATGAGCAATGCTCTTCCCAGATTTCTCAACAAAAAATATCAGCAAAAAAAAACTGTAAACAGATAAACCTTTGTGCAAATAAACCGAACTGTAAGGTTTTGTGTGTTCTATAAAAGGTAAACATATTGTCCATTCAGAAAGTACCCAGATGACACACACTGATTCATGCTTTGTATCAGATCCTCTTTTGCTGTGTGAGGTTGAACAGACACAGACATTTTCAGGTCTCTCCAGAGATGTTTGATTGGGTTCAAGTCTGGTCTCTGACTGGGCCACACAAGGACACTCAGAGTCGACCCTAAACTACTCTTGGCTTGTCTCATCTGTGTGGTCATTAGCTCTCTGGATCATGTTTTCATTAAGGATATTGACCAGTTCCCCAGTCCCAGTCTCTGAAAACCAGCATCCTTCACCAGCAGAAAGCTATGGTGCAGGTGATAAGCAGTGCTTTGCTTCCTCCAAAACAAAAATAATGGCTTTATTCAACAATTTCTTCTGTTCCGTGTCAGTCTTCGCCGCATGTTCACAACAGTACCATGACACACAAAAAGCATTCTTGTAGCATCATAAAATTAAGGTTGAACCACTGATGTCACATGGATTATTTTAATGATGTCCTTACTAGCACGGCCATTCAAAACCCACTGGCCTACCACTACCATGTGCATATTAACACAGATATCAGATACCAGTTGTGTCTAAAGTGAATGTAAGCAGGCCGCCAGAAAAACTGGATCTGTGCATTAAGACTTCCAGTGCAAATGCAGCCAAAGGCAAGTCTGTTGGAGCTAAAATCTGCAGGACGCTGGCCCTGGCCTGGCCTCAAGTGTCATAGTAAAGGTTCTGAATACTTACACTAATGTGACATTTCAGTGTTTTCTTTAAAAACAAATCACAAGGATATAACAATTATGAGGGTATAAAGAGCAGAGTGATGTGGGAAAAAGACCTATTTAAAGCAAGTCTAAGTCTGTTCCTGGAGTCCCCATCACTGAACTTTTTGCATGTCGCCTTAATCAAACACACATGATTCAACTCATCAGCTCATTAGTTGAGAATCCAAGACCTGAAACTGGTTTGTGAGACAAAGGAGACGTTCAAAATGTGCCATGACATTCAAATAAAGAGTTTTGGAAGGAAGTGCATAATCTGATTTCACTTCTGGTCACTTCTAATGACTTCTTAACACCCACCTGTTTTGGTCAAGCTCAAAAACTGAAGCTATTTAACCCTGTTCCCAACATTATGAATATTCAAACAGTCCCCCCCACCCCAATTTTTTCTTCTTTGTGGTAAACAATTTGTAAGATCATCAGACGCCATTTGAATCACAAACATAATGAAACGCAAAGACTGATGATCAATGAGCCAGAATTACAAAAGTCTCATCATATAACCAATGGGTGAAACTGTAAGGCTCAATACGGCAGATGGAAACTCCAACTATTAGTTAAAACTACCTTTTCAACAGTTGTACAAAATAAATGAATAAATAAAACATGTGCACTCCAAATCTTTAATCAAAACATTAACATGCCACTTTTTTGATGTATGAGGACTGGGCAATAAAGCAGTCAAATAGCCAGACTAGTTTCAATCTGTCCTCTAAAACAACCTGTCACTCACATTAAATTACTGCAGCAATTACAACAACGATCAAGAACAATCATCCAAACAATTCCTGATGGACAAAACCAAGTCCCCCTTATGTTTTATCATTGGTGAGTGATGAGCATCTGAAATGTCTGGAGCAGTTGAATGAGGTACAGTAACTATGAGTTGAGACTGTTGAGTGAGGATGCTGGGTTGATTTAACCCAGTTTGGGTTGATAATGGTTCATAATCAGTAACCCAGCGGTGCAGGATTGGGAATGTGGATGTGAAAGACAGCATGCATGCCACGCAAGTTCAAACACAAACAGTTCTCTGTGTGCCGATACTAACACCTGTCTGACAGGAATATGTGTGGCAAATAGCAGAACACTAGTAGAAGCAGACAGAAAACTTTGACTCTGTCTCAGCTGAGGAGTTTGTTATTTTAAAACTGGATCGTGAGCGGGAAGATGAACTGAAAAAAGCAGAAATGACACTTAAGACGAACTTATCCAGGTTTGACACAACTGACTTCTGGATTTTTCTCTGTTCTTTATCAGGAATTGCACTGTTAAACGTGTATTCTTTTACAATTAAGATCAAATAACAAAGAATGATTTTATATATATCTGTCAGGGCCATATCGTCAAAAATGACTGACAATTAGCATACAATTTGTATTGGAGGTATGGTTCTGTACTGGGCAAGAACTCCTTGTGGCAGTGTTGCCATACGTATGATAATTATCATATTTGTACAATAATTTTGATCTCTGTATGATGTATGATCAATAATGAAAAAAATTCCATAATGTACGATAATTTCAGAATTTTATGACAATTCAACTGATGGTAGTTGTAGTCATAGGGCTTCTACACTCATACACGAAATCGGCTCATTACAGACACTGTAAATGCACTCATGCACACCTCAGAGTGTGTTAAGAATGCAGGAGGGTGCCCTGCTTTGAAGCCAACGAACTCTATGTTCTATGTCCATGACGGCAAGAACCCCCTCAGCATCTGGCAACACGCAGGCTTCTGATGACAGTGACTCATCAGCTAAACAGACACTGTCTGTGTAATCTGTCTACACTAGATGCGACAAAGCGAGTGTTAAAAATCATTTTAATATATCATAAATAGAACGATGCATCAGTTTACTGTCAGGGATGTGTAGTGTTGTGTCGTGCCATGCCACGGTGCATCCAGTGCAGACAATCACTGATAATAACGGGTTTTATAGTATTTTGTCGCACTACTTATGTCCAATGTAGACACAGTAAGCCTAGTTATCTATTGTGGTAATTTGCGGGTCGTGTCAAAAAGTTGTTGGTTTAGATAAATAGCTGTATTCTGTATGTTTGACTCGTGTACGATAAGTTCTGAGCTTCTGGTACGATACTTGGACATTTCCAATCTGGCAACACTGCCCTGCACATCTATGCAGTCTAGCATGGATAAGAACAGGGAGAGCAGCAATAATCCCCCAGTGTAACAGAATAGAACCAACATAAATGTATTGCAGATATCATTAGGTTCAAAAATTTTATGTAACATTTTGAAATTAGTCTGATTCAAGGAGATCAGAAGGCTGAATCCTGACTGACAAGAGAAGGAGTCGGGGATGGAGGTGGGCAACGCTCTATTGAGCAACACGAAGCTGGTGATAGTACTGAAGGACCTTATATATGAGTGCTGTGATAGGGGTCACATCACTATAGGTAGACGTGGATCAGCTGAGAGCCAGCTGATGTGAGCTTGACCTGCCAGAACTGACACTACGCTATGGTATATATATAAACTCATCGGCCACTTTATTAGGTACATCTATTCAATTGCTTGGTAAAACAAATTGCTAATCAGCCATCACATGGCAACAACTCAATGCATTTAGGCATCTAGATGTGGTTAAGACAACTTGTTAAAGTTCAAACCGAGCATCAGAATGGGGAAGAAACTGGATTTAAGTGACTTTGAACGTGGAATGGTTGTTGGTGTCACACAGGCTGGTCTGAGTATTTCAAAAACTGCTGATCTACTGGGATTTTCACGCACAACCATCTCTAGAGTTTACAGAGAATGGTCCGAAAAAGAGAAAATATCCAGAGAGCAGCAGTTTTGTGGACGAAAATGCCTTGTTGATGTCAGAGGTCAGAGGAGAATGGGCAGACTGGTTAGAGATGATAGAAAGGCAACAGTAACTCAAATAACCACTCAGAACATCATCTCTGAACGCACAACACGTCGAACCCTGAAGCAAATGGGCTACAGCAGCAGAAGACCACACCGGGTGCCGCTCCTGTCAGCTAAGAACAGGAAACAGAGGCTACAATTCACACAGGCTCACCAAAATCGGACAACAGAAGATTGGAAAAACGTTGCCTGGTCATTGCCTGCCATGCGTTACTGCTTTATTTGGTCACACTTTATTTTAACGTCCAATTCTTGCTATTAACAAACCATTAACTTTGGCCTCAATAAACTCCTAATCTGCTGCTTATTAATAGTTAGTAAGGTAGTTGTTAAGTTTAGGTATTGGGTAGGTTTAGGAATGTAGAATATGGTCATGCAGAGTATGTGCTTTATAGGTACAAACAGCCAATATGTTAATAATAGGCACACTAACAAGCAACTAGTTAATAGTTAGAATTCATGAAACAGCCATTCAGGATGATTACTTTGAAAGAGATCCTCTCACAAGTGAGGAGAGGGAGTAGCATATCAATACACAGTCCTTTTTTGGACTTCACACTTTTACGAAGTGCATGAATGCAGCTCTTTCCCTGCTGAGACAGATGGAAAAAAACTTATAAATAATAGTTTTTTTTTAATACCGCTAATTTTTTCATTAAATAAAAACCTTTTTAAAAATGAGGCAAATTTTGTAATCATTGTGTAAAATTAGCCACAGGACCCATAACAGCCAAACCCCCCCACCCCACCTGACCACACCATCCCCCTGAATTTTTTTTACAATTCGACCACTGGTCAGGACACAAACCCTGCAGGGCCTACAGACCACTGCTGTCATTTCTCATTGATGAAGGCAAGTAAATCTGATATTAATCAATTCCAAATGTTCCCACGGAACAGCAAAAAATACAGGGAGATCATGTGGAGGAAAAATTTTTTAATTTTACATTTAAATTTTACATTTAAATTTTAAATTTTACAAGAACTACAGCTTTTTTATCTTTTGATGCAAGATTTTTTTTCCCCAACATTCATGAGAAATTTTATTTCAGTATATCATTATATGAAATGTATAAGAACATATAAACTGATCACTACCAGAATTATCTCCACTGGAATTAACTACATTTAATTAAATTGTCACTTTATTTTTTACAGTATATTTAGATTGTGACACTAATATCAGAGTATATAATAACGGATACATTAATTTAGCAAATTAGTCAGATTTGTGTGCACATGAAGGTGGCTAGTGGTTGCTTAGGAATGAAATCCACAAAAATAATCTCATAATCTCATCGTCAAGACAATATTATCCTCCGTACAGTCAGGCTTTGGAGAACAAGAAACAATTACTACTAATAACATAACAGAGGAAAGTCTTTCTCCATGGCAAAAAATATTAATGTCCATCAGTCAACGGCATTTATGTTAAAGAAACAATCAATACAAGGCTCACCTATAATTCACCAATTATTCTAATTATACAGTTTAAACACTGACTAAAAGAAGAACCAACAGCATTCAAATGTTTTATAAAAGAAATAAAGGGAACTGCCAGAGGACAGACGTTTCTCAAAAGCAAACAGAAAATTATCTGCAGTGAAATCAACAAACACATGTATCAAATCTAAACTGTACGAGAGCATCAGATGTTGAATAAAGTTAACAAATGTTTAATAACTTCAACATGCAACAGACTGACAGGAGTGCAAACACAAATCAGAGATGAATACTACATTCAGAAAGATGAAATACATACACAGCTCACTCGATCGCAGTCCGCCCGCACCCGTCTGCTTTTCATCTTCTTCCGAAAAGTGATTTTACTCTTAAAACTCATAATTATGCACGGGTTCACACGCACGCGCTGATACGCAGAGGGCACAGAGAGTCGACTTTAGCGAGAGAAGCAGAACTTTCCTGAGAGCAAGTGAAACCTGTCAAATGGAGCACGTGGTTGGGGGGGAAGTACAGTAGACCTGCAGTGACATGTGACTTCAGCAGCAGAGACAGATGGAGAGCAACAATGACAGTCATAAAGACAGCCTTTCATGTATAAAGCACATACATCAAAAGTGCATGTAACACATCTGCTTTTTTGGCTCACTTACACTGTCAGGGTTTATTTGAGTCCAAATGTATTTTTATACAATCAGTGTAATGAAAGTTGCGTGTATCTTAGTGTGTAGAGTAGAGAGAGAGACTGATGCTGTAAACTGGCTGGCCAATAGAGTGATGCAGGGATGATGTATTTTTGTAAGCCAAAACCCAGAAACAAGCTGCATTTTACCACTTCCAGTTCCTTCGTCCCAAAGTCAATGGGTTTTGGTTAAATGCCTGACATAAGGTCTGTGGTGAACACAAACTCAAGATATCGTCACAATTTATTCTCTGTCATAAAATTGGCAGTAAAATGAGATTTAAAACATCATCACATCATCACACCACAGGTCAACTCATCTACTCACTAGCACGCTTTAAAGGCCTCATCTTGCTCTTAAAAACTATTCTAACTCAAACTTTCAGGGAAAATGTCTCTTAAATAAAGACTGGAACAGTTGCTTAATTGTTTGGTTATAATCTACATTTAGCTTTTTACTTCTGCCGATTGTATTCAGGTTTTAAATGGTTAGAGTAATACAGTTTTGTTGGTCACAGAGGTTTTTTCTGCAATAACCCAAAAACCAATGGAAAAGTCCAATTGTGTTTTTGTCGAGGGGAACCACGGTGATGCTCACTTACGGGATGGCCTAAATATTACATCATCACAGCTGCGGTCTATGAAAAAGACAATATTTAGCCACTTTGAGATTATAGGCATCACGAAACAACCCTATATGATTAACAGAAGTTGTAGTTCCACCTTTTGTGTTTCAAAATTATTGACAGTGTTTCAATGTACAATGCACAAACAGGTGGCAAAGTTAGGTAATATGGAAGCAGATTGGTCTCAAATATAATTCACGCAAAAAACACGATTCACACATGCGTAGACAATTTCACATGCATGAAACCTAATTCACGTACACACAAAAAAAATTCACGTGCGTGTGAAAAAAAAATATATATTCACAAAAAGCAATTCACATGCGCAAAATAAAATTATATATTCATAAAATACATTTCACAAATGCAAAACACAATTCGTAGATATACAACTGTGCACACAAACCCTTTGAATGTTTAAAATGTACGAGTGTCTGAATGTACAAATCGTCATTTACTACGAATCCACTCGGATTTTTGTGTGTGTGTGATTTTGAGACTTTCCTGGCAGAGCTCTCTTCCCACGTGGGTCTGTCGTACTCTTTAGCCAATCAGATGCGAGCTTACCATTCAACCAATCATATCATAAGCCACTGAGACTGCATTCAATGAGCACGATTCTGCGCACCTTTTGCGCAATATGGATTAATTAGAACGGAAATTAAGCCTTTACATCAGTAATCCTATAGACATTAAAAGAAATGGACACAGCGACCCAATTGGAACTCAATTGAGACAAGTGAAGCCCATTTTTAGCGATTTTTAGAACTTCCGTTTCTGACGCGCAGACTGAAACTAAGCTTGATGACGTCAGCAACCTGTCTGACAATCTTCTAGTAGCTGTGCGTGCAAACTGCCATCGTTAATCTTGCAGAGACGGCGAGCTTGAGCGGGGAGTTCTTTGGCGTGAGTGAGCAGGAGTAAGTATTCTGATTAATTATTTTGTATAGTATTTTAAAATGTAACGCCAGGGCATCTATGGGCTTCTCTCTTGACGTCTCCCCGATTGTCTGCGAGCTTCTTAATGCACTCTCGGTGGCTTATGATATGATGGGTTGAATAGTAAGCTCGCATCTGATTGGCTAAAGAGTACGACAGACCCACGTGGGAAGAGAGCTCTGCCAGGAAAGTCTCAAAAACACACACACACAAATCAGAGTGGATTCGTAGTAAATGAGGATTTGTACATTCAGACACTCGTACATTTTAAACATTCAAAGGTTTTTGTGCACAGTTGTATATCTACGAATTGTGTTTTGCATTTTTGAAATGTATTTTATGAATATATAATGGTATTTTGCGCATGTGAATTGCTTTTTGTGAATATATTTTTTTTTCACGCACGTGAATTTTTTTTTGTGTGTACGTGAATTAGGTTTCATGCATGTGAAATTGTCTACGCATGTGTGAATCGTGTTTTTTGCGTGAATTATATTTGAGACCAATCTGCTTCCATAGGTAATACCTGAAGTCATTTACTCTGAAATTCATTAGCTCCGCCCGACAGGAAGTCCACCTTTTTGTAAGACTTTGTGAAAACTGCATGCAGTTAACTTTAAAATACTTCACTAAACTTGGTCAATATTATGCCAAGACACTGAAGATGATAAATTGCAAAAGGATTTATCTCCAATGGTTTTGCCATGGCATGGCAATAAATTTATGGCGAGAAAAGAAAATCAGGAATTGTTTCACATCTTCTGCATCCACTGAGTGATGTTTGCACAGTGAGGCTGATCACATGCATGTGATTATTGTGTGTCATTTACAACAGGCAACAAGAACAACACTACAATATTAAAGTACTATTAATACTGAAGTCATCAGATACATTCTCAATACAGTCTATAAGTGAGATGCAAGATGGTAATAGTTGTGTTTGTAGAGACTAGAGACTTGACCTTCACGACTGACCAATCAGAATCAAGCATTTCAGGGAGCCATGTAACAAAAATAATTAACACATAAACCATACTGTACATTCAGAAACTTTTTTAGGTTTAATTAGGGGAAACATATCTGCAGCTTAAGGCCTACTTAAGAGGTCTGAACCATGCTTTAGTCTACTTTATGCTGAGCTGATAGTCACGGTGTTACTGTAGCTGTGTCAGTAAAACACAGCAGACTTCACTTCCTTACTTAAATGGTAAAATTGTTACTTTTTCATGTCAACCCATGTTCATTTAGACCATTAACACCACTCTCACATGCGTTTTCTTCAGTAGGGCATGGCCTAAATACACACACAACTTTCGCTGTCAGTCATTACTCTGTCTACTCTCTCTGTCTGCATGTAAGCTGTGTTAAAAAAAAAATTCCACTTTGAACCATATTTGGCACATTCATTTTTACTGTATCGGCTGTGTGCACTTAAACATGCAGAGCTTACTGATAGGAACAATCAAGCACCCAGACAGACACCACAATGGTTGGGTGTCCTACATGCGGCTGACGGTGGTCGATCATAGGGTATGTGCGGAAGTAGTGTGATTTGTGGGGCCAGGGGAAACCGTATAATTTTAGCTACAGGAAATAGGAAAAATGGAAATTTGGCATTAAACAATCCAAATTAACTTGCTTTCCCTAGCCCACATTCTGCTTGGCCTCCACTGATACTGCTGCCATTGATATTGTTTACCAGGTTTGCAAAATTTTCTTGCAGAAATTCTTCAGATTTTGGTAGCCCAAAATTAATTTTAGTAGCCCGAATAAAAAAATAAAAAACTTCATTGTGGACAAATCAGCATGATTAAAAACTACAGTGATCGCTTTTTATCTTCAAATAACAAGTAGAGAGAGGTGCAATGGATCACAAATCCAATGACTCTAATCATTTTGCATTATTATCATATCAGATTTTGAGTAACAGATTGGGTCATTTTGCAGATGAGGCAACCACTGCATTTTAATCATGATCCAAACAAAGATGCTAAATACATGCTATTTCGATTGCAATTAGACTGTATAATTTCAACATTTGAATCAAAAACAGAATGGTCTGATTTAAGCTTTGTGAATGAGATGCAAATGTCACTCTCTGACAGCAGGTGGCGCTTATGGGACAGCAGGTATTTATAGGCTTCTGCCCCTATAAAGGGGTGCTATTATGCTTTTTACATTTTTCAACTTTAGTTAGTCTGTAATGTTGCTGTTTGAGCATAAAAAAGATCTGCAAAGTTACAAAGCTCAAAGTCCAATTCAAAAGGAAATATTTTATTTATCAGAAAGCACTTTTCAAAAACGACTCGTTTGGACAACAAGGCATATTTCTGACATCACAAATACCGACGAATGGGACGAGACCTGGTTGAGCTGCACTAGAGAAGGCAACGAGTGTTATCACTATGTCGGTGACACATTATCTTTTTCAAGGGAGACAAACTTAGAGTGGTTACAATCATCTGGGTTTAAATCACTCTCAAAAAGATTTGATTTTGACAAATATTTACACTGAAGCTCACAGGTGGTTATGGTAAGGGGCATGACATTTCCCGACCAGGTGCCGAGTGCTGCCGATCACAACATACGCTGGCCCAGCTAACCAATCACAGCACATTTTGTATTCCAGAAGGCGGGCCTTCATTTGATACAGGAACTATTCGAGCGGTTCATGCCAGACTGGGGAGAGAGCTGTTGTAATAATGTTAAATATGTGAAAAATAATGTGGTTTTCGAACAACCTAGTATGAGAACAAAAACAAAATCCCCCAAAACAAAATCAAGACTTTGTAAAAGAGCATAATAGGACCCCTTTAAGGCCGAATGCACAGATCCAATATAATGATTCACTTGAGATTTCTTTCTCCACTGTTTACATTCACTTAAGACATAACCAACTGCGCTTACGAGAATACATGCCGAGACATTTATTTTGAGATAATTTTGTGTTTATGTGTTCATTCAGATGCAAGGATACACGAAAGAGGAATCAATTCTGTGTACACACATTGTCTGAAATGCGGCTCTCTGTGCATGCCTTGAATGAGTGCACACAGCTCCGAATGCACATGAACGGTTTAAAAGACTTGAATGTTTAAATTGGCAAGACTTAGAAACACGTGCAAACGATCAACTATGATCCGTTTTACCCCTACAAGCTAGTGAACAACACAAATCAAGGAAGGAATTTTATATCACTGTTCAAGATAGCCCGTTTGGGCAAGGGCATGAAACATTTTGGTAGCCCAACTGGAAAACACAATAGCCCCGGGACGGTTTATTTCATAGTGCAATCTGACCTTTGTGTTAAGCTTTCATTTTGTGAGAGTGATTTTTGCTAGAAAAAGAGCAGAAGAAATACCAGTCAAGTGTCTCATAGCCAGCCATGTCTATGAGAAGTGTGACTGTTTCATCTCACACAGTAAGATGCAATGTGCAAAAGTGAAATGTGGCTGTTGTCCACTCAGGAACGGTAGCCAAAGCACAATAAACTCTTTTAACCTTTTCCAAGGTCCATTTTTACAAAATATAGACTCGTTCAGCTAGTTCAAATTCTAGAATCCATACTCTGTTCTCATGAGATGAAGTAAATCATCTGTAATGGTATGGTGTTGCTAGAGGAGGAGTACAGTGAGAAGTGCCTGGTTCCCACACTGAAGTTAGGTGGTAGTAAAGCTCTTCTATAGGGATGTGTGAGTGCTTTATCAATGCTGTTATGAATTTACACACCACTATATGAAGTAACAGAAAAACCTGAAACAGAAGGTGCTACCCTTTCCTCATTCCCTGCATTGCTGGGCATTTTTTTTAAACATGACAATGACAATACACATTCTCCCAAGATGAAAAACCTTCAGTGGATAATCATTTCATCCAACCATTAACACTCTTGAGCACCTGTGAGGGATTTTGAAGAGCAACACTCAACAGTTTACGAATTTACTATGATGAAAATATGATATACATTTGATAATGGCTCAGTCGTAGAGCATTGCGTTAACAGCACAAAAGATCATGGCTTTGATTCCCAGGGAACACACATACTGGTAAAAAAAATGTATGGCCTGAATGCACTGTAAGTTGCTTTGGATAAAAGCGTCAGCTAAATGCATAAATGTAAATGACAAAATAAAAAAAAAATGTTACATTTTTAGACTTTTTAAACCTTTGCAGTGTCAAAGAAAACAATCAGTTATCTTGAATGTATATTTGTAGTTTTGTGGTTGAAACATAAATCATTTTTTCTAAACGCCCTCTTAGAAGAACAGAGTAAAAGGAGAAAAAAGCAAAACGAATGAAATGAATGAAGGCATAAGTAACTCCAGATGCAGAGCTGTTTGCAGGCTTGTTTTTTTTTTTCTTTTTCTGTTGACCTGCATGGAAAATCACTGCAGCAGTTGACATGTATTTCTACTCATTAGACTGAGAATGAGCCATATCAACTTAAACATAGTAAATGAAACACAGCGTAGGTCACTTTCTTTGCCTCGCTCTCTCGTGACTCCAGATCTCAGATCTGTCTCTCGGTCCCTTCCAAACATAAGCACAGCTGTTGCTCGGTTTTTCCCAAAGATCCCAGCATTTTTTCAGGAGTTCCCATGGGTGTGCCTGCTGCACTACTTCTTCCGCTCTCTGTCGGTCAGAAACAGGACTGCATGCTGGATCAAACCCCTGCCCAGCTCTTTTCTAAACCTCTCTCTCATACACACACAAAACTAGATCTTCACATATACATGAAACAATATAATGTGGAATGCACTAGCATATTCTTGCTGTATGATACAAAACTGCCTTTGTTTCCAATGTTAAACAACCCATCTTTAATCAGTGGAAAACACATCACAGATCCCTGTTCTTCATTTTGCACCTAATATATCAGAGACAATATAACTCATCAGTCACCATTCTGTTAACATAATAAAGATAATTCCACTTTGGATCATTAGGTTTGGCACAGGAACATCTGGACTGAGCTGTCTTAGATAATTGTGATTCATCGAAAAAGTAGCTAACACTTTACTTATGTTGTGCTTGTTACACGTTTCATGTTCTTACTATAGTAATAACAATAAATTATGCATAATTACATGCAACTAACCTTAACCCAAACCCTCATCCTAACCATATAGTAAGTACATGTAGTTAATTAATATTACTCAGTAATTAAATGCATAATTACACTGTAACAAAGACACCTTAAGATAAAGTGTAAATAGTACATCTAATAATACTAAAAAACACAAAACTATTGATTAGTTGGTGACACTTAATATGTAGCTACTATATAAAACTATTTTAAATCACAAAACTCATTAGCAGTTGACCAAGTAAGAGGTTATGCAGAATTTTTGGACTTTATATCAAAAAAATCTAACAAAAAAGAAGATGGTAGAAAGTTAAATTAGAATACATTGTGTTTTATTTTTATTTTTTCATTTCTCCATGTTTTATTCTTGCTTTTGTATTTTAGCACAGGTTTTATGTGTTATACACAGACGTAAAATGTATAATAACAGGCTGTGCTTTACAAATGATTTTGTGAATGTTGCAATTCACTGGTCATTCTGTTTATGTTCAATAAACTTGACCCTAAGCAGATTTGAGCTCATGATGAAACATCTATTTTAATGCAGTTGTCCACATACAAAGAACAGGCCTCAACATCCTAAACTTAGGAATTCCAACCTTATATACAGAGCTGGGCTAGGATATAGTTACAAATCAGGCAGCTGAGCACTGCTATATGGGATACATCACTTTCCATGACTTTATGTATGCAAAAAAGATTGAATACATATGTCCAATCAAAAAACAAAACAAAACTAAACTATTGTATAAAAAAAAAAAAAAAAATTCTATACATAAAACTACATACTAAATGTAAAACTAAATTCCATTAAATTAATGAGTGTTCTATGTTAGAGTTATATTGAAATTTTGAGAGTGAAGATCTAAGCATGCAAAATTCCATTCTGATTCCAAAATATGCAGTTTTGAAATGTTTTAGAATTCTGGAAGTTTCCAGTAATTGCTGCTTTTATGAAAGATTGGGAGGTAAGAAGCTCTAGTTACCATTATGATAACGGGTTCGCTGGTGACCATCCCCTCTTCCGGTGCAGTGATTTCCAAGAGAAGTTGTTCCTTCTGGTGGGAAAATATGCGTGAATGGTTTCTTCTCATTATGGAGTGTAGTAGACTGGTTGTACAGCCCATGCCTGAAGATCCCAAACCAGCATAGAGCTTCAGGGGATTCCAACCTGAAGCTAAATCCTCCGAAGGACCACTTCTTAGAGTGAATGCTAGCTTAGTTTAAATGGTTCACAGCTATGACTAATTTGGGGTAATCAAAAATGATAAAATGACTTTTTAAGGTCTAAGATCAGAATAATACTAAAGTAAAGTCCGAAGATCATGTTGATTAAGTCCAGTAAGCGTGTGCCCTCTCATCGTTTTCTCCTGCCATTCTGTCCCCAGCTGTATCTGTCTGCCTGGCCAGGTCTGCCTCTGCAGATCCACTAACATCCTGTGAGTGTCTTCCAAAACCACACACACACACACACTTTCTGGAGAAGTAGAGTGCAGGAAACACTGACAACATTGTCTCACACAGATCAGCTGCAGCTGTGCACAGCTGGATGCACCAATCAGCACCCGCCCTCCACATCAGCTGACCAGGAAAAAAAGCCAAAATCACGCTGGCAGTATACACACTCCCACAGTCTGCTCTTGGACCCTCGCTCTCACATATTCACATTTTTTTACCCCTTGTTTTCTTCCCCTCTTTTCTTTTAGACTAGCGATTTATGAGAAAGGTTTAGGTTTATCTCTAAAAGAGTGAACCAATAAAATCAAGTTGGGTTCCATTTAGCAAATAGAGATGTGTAAATGTGTCTGATTAGGTTGGCATGGACTAGTGCTCAACCGATATTGGTTTTTCGACAGCCAATGCTGATGCCGATATCTTGGAAAGCAGGATGGCCGATGGCCGAATAATTTTATTTGTTTTAATTAACATTTAAGAAATTTTAAATCATTTAAAAATGGATTAAAAAGTAAATGTGTTAAATAAACATACTAATACTTTAGATGAAAAAATATTTTTACACAAATAAATAAATATTTAATAAAAAATATAATTAAAAAGGAAGTAAACACTGTAACCAACAGGGCACTCAGTAATCTGGGAAGTAATCTGTGTGCATTGGGAATCATATTTTTTCAAATAAAGCCATGGTAACACTCATTTTACATATAGCACACAGTGAAAATGAAATGAATATGGCAGTGGGCAAATGAATAAAGAGCAGCATAGTTTGAAATCACGAGTTTAAAGTTTGTTGATCACGCGTCTCCAGTGAAGCTGAACTCACAACTGGATCAGACTAAGTTTGCAAGATTTGTGAAATTAAATGTTCATTATTCATTCAAAGATTTGTTTAAATGATATAAATAAGTATTTGCTGAATACTGATGGCAAACAAGAAAGTATTATAATGTTTGCATTTCTATTACTAATAATATAAAAGCAATCATTATGACACTTTTTTAATTCCTTTGTTTAACCGTTCTATCTGATTATCAGACAGACTTCTATCCGTATTAAACAGAACTGTTAATGACAACAGCGAACAAGTAGGAGAATGTAAACACTGGGTGCTCAGGCACTGCTGTTCTCAGCGCTGTCAAAATAAATGTTTTGCGCACCATCAAAATAAAAGTCGAACGCATCGGCCAAACAGGAAAACTTATCGGCCGATGCCGATGCTGATATTTAAAAAATGCCAAACTTTATTTTAGTGATATATCAGTCGACCACTAGTATTGTCACGTTTCACTTGGCGAAGAAACGAGGAGATCCAGGAGAATACATGGATGATTTTAACCCTCTGGAGTCTAAGGGTATTTTTGGGACCTGTAGAAGTTTTGTCATGCCCTGACATTTGTGCTTTTTTCAGTTTCTTATAAATATCTAAATGGCTAAAGTCTAATCTCACTGTAATCAGCACAAACTGGGCTATAATAATATGTGAGCAGCATGTATGTACATGATTGTGTTTTTGAGAAAAAAAAATGTTGGTCAGTGAAGAACTAAAAATGTTAAATCACTTGAATAAGGCAATAAAACACATACAGAAAATTGGTCCCGGGACTTTTGAGAACTGGAGCTTGTAGCCTAGAATTTTTTTTTCTAAATGATGTGAAAATCATCTTGTTTACTCACTTACAGAAAACAATATATTGATTTAAATTTTGTAAGACACTTTTTGTTGGTAAAAGTCATATGCGAGTAGGCATCAACTATCATGAATATCATTGTGATTCACACCTGAGAAGACAAAGACCCACATAATGAGTTGCATAATGAGCCATTCAGTCAGCTGTGTCACTGAGAGGGAAGAATTACAAGAAAGAATGTAAGGACAAAATAAAAGTATATAATTTTATGTTTGTAGTTTATTTAGAATATATTTAATTATCCCACAACATAATTTAATATTCACTTGCGAGTGCAGTTAAACAGTTTATTAGGAACAATCAAAGCTGACTTTCAAACTGAATTTTTTGCATCATTACACCAGTCTCACAATCCTTCAGAAATCCTTTTAACAATCTTATTTTCTACAAAAAAAAAAAAAAAACATTTATTGTTATTATTATCATTATTATTATTATTATTATTATTATTATATGTTGAAAAGAGCTGAGAATATTTTTTTTCAGGTTTTTTAGGGGGGATAAATTAAAAGAACAGCATTGTTTGTGACATTTGTTACAGTTACATTTATTTGTTACATTTATATTATTTACATCAAGCTTTTGAATGGTATAGTAGTTTATATTGTTATTTAAACTTCATAATATTTCACTTGATTATACATTTAGTCAGGAATTATAGTTGGAAAAATTTTTTGGAAAAAGTCTAACTAGTAAAATGTTTACACATTATGTGAAACCTAATAGAAGTATATAAATAAATAAAAAGAGAGTTACTCGTGTTTATGATCTCTGCTGAATAAAGTGCTTTGTTCTTTTTTTCTGAGGAAATCCAAATCTCAAATCCTCAACCACATAACATCTTTTTGGGGTGAATTATGTCTTATTCCTCTCCTCGCGAAGCAAACAGTAAAATAAAAAAAACTTGAAGAACAGTCTCGCTGCGTTGTCTTCTGTTGTGTGGGCGTATTCAAAAGCCGCGCACTTCAGTGAAACATCATCATCTCAAAAGCGCGCTCGGCGCGGGGGCGTGGTCGCATTAGAAGATAATGAAGGGAGACGTGAAAAACGGACATCGCGTTGTTTTCATATGGATTACTTTACCACAGAATATTTGTTTTCGGCAGTTCTTGTTAAGTTTAAAAGTAGACATGTCAGGCTTTCTATAGATATCTCTCTCATGTCTCGGTGTTGAGTATTCACTGAGTTACAGTTCATTTTAATGACGCATTTGTAAATGAAGATCAGCGCAGACAAAGGCTGCAGACAGCACTCCTTGTTTGTTATCTTTATTTTATAAGTGCACAAAGTTTTGTTGTTATTATGTCTGTATTACAAAAAAAGGTAGACCCTTTACAGATTCGATTGATGTATTCCTCTTATCTGTACGATCAAAACTGGAAGTGTAATTTAAGTTCTTTTCGGGGTTATCAGGAGAAAATGCCTCAAAACGCGTATATGCGTTAATCGACTTAAGAGGGTTAATTCAACACACAAAGAGATACAAACAAAGAAACTTACAGAAGACATTCAACAGCAGACAGAGAACTAAGAACTGAGAACACTTTAAATACACAGACACTGATGGGACACAGCTTGAACCAAATTAACAAAACGGGGAACACCTGGAACTAATAGAACTGAGGACAGGAACAGGAAACAGGAACTAATGAAAACAGGAACTAAGACCGGGGTAAAACAAGGAAACTAAAGTGCACAACACTGACATGATGCCCCCTTCCAGAAGGCATGACCTTGGTGGATTAGGAGACTCGGGGGGGGGGGGGGGGGGGGGGGGGGCATGGCAGATCAGGAGACTTGGGGGGCTACAATAAAGGATGCATATCACTCTGTTCAACAAGCAGTTTTGGGGCTATCCGAACACTGTTTAGTTAATCTTATACCAACCTACAGGCAGAAACTGAAATCAGCTAAACCTGTATTAAGGACTGTAAAGAGATGGACTAATGAAGCAGAAAGGGATTTAGAAGCCTGTTTTGTTCTCACTGATTGGAGTGTTTTTGAAGCTGCTGCCACCAATCTGGACAAGCTCACAAAGCCTGTAACATCTTATATCAGTATCTGTGAATATATTGTGCATTCCTACCAGGACTCATTTAACCTACAACAATGACAAACCATGGTTCACTCCAAAACTCAGACAGCTCCATCAGGCCAAAGAAGATGCTTGCAGAAATGGGGATAGATTCTTGTATAAACAGGCCATATATACACTGGAAAAGGAGATCAGAGTGGCAAAGAGGAATTATACTGGAAAGCTAAAGAACCAATTCTTTTCTAGTGATCCTGCTTCAGTATGGAAAGGCCTGAAAGAGATCACCAACTACAAGACACCACCCCCCAGCACTGCGGAGAATCAACAACTGGCAGACGATCTGAACAAGTTTTATAGCAGGTGTGAAAAAACACCATTCACACCACCTGCAACCCCCCTCTCCCCTCCTCCAGCACTCCAAATCAGTGAAGATAATGTGTCAGCTCTTCAGAAAGAACAAGAGAAGAAAGGCACCAGGCCCAGACGGTGTTACTCCAGCCTGTCTGAAATCCTGTGCTGACCAGCTTGCCCCCATCTTCACACAGATCTTCAACAGATCACTGGAGCTGTGTTAAGTCCCCTCATGCTTCAAACGCTCCACTACCATCCCCACCCCAAAGAAATCCAAAATTACTGGACTAAATGACTACAGACCTGTGGCTCTAATGTCTGTGGTCATGAAGTCATTTGAAAGACTAGTTTTGGCTTATCTGAAGGACATCACTGGACCCTTACTGGACCCCCTGCAGTTTGCCTACAGAGCAAACAGGTCTGAGGATGACACAGTCAACATGGGACTGCATTACATCCTGCAACATCTAGACAGACCATGGACTTATTGAGGATCTTGTTTGTGGACTTCAGCTTGGCTTTTAACACTATCATCCCAAACCTCCTCCTGCCCAAACTAACTCAGCTCTCCGCCCCCACCTCCATCTGTCAGTGGATCACCAGCTTCCTGACAGACAAGCAGCAGCTAGTGAGGCTGGGAAAATTCTCATCCAGCACCTGTATGATCAGCACTGGCGCCCCTCAGGGTTCCCCACTGCTCTTCTCCCTCTACATCAACAACTGCATATCTAAAGACCCCTCTGTCAAGCTCCTGAAGTTTGCAGACGACAACACACTCATTGGCCTCATTTAGGACGGTGATGAGTCTCCTTACAGACAGGAAGTTAAAGAGCTGTCTGTCTGGTGCAGTCTTAACAACCTGGAGCTCAACATGCTCAAAACTGTGGAGATGATCATGGACTTCAGGAGGGACCCCCCTGCACTCCCCCCTCTCACCATCATGGACAGCACTGTAACGACAGTGGAGACATTCAGGTTCCTGGGCACCACCATCTCCCAGGACCTGAAGTGGGACAATCACATAGACTCCATTGTGAAAAAGGGCCAGCAGAGGTTGTACTTCCTTCGCCAGCTGAGGAAGTTCAACCTGCCACAGGAGCTGCTGAAACTACTCCGCCATCATTGAATCTGTCCTCTGCACTTCTATAACTGTCTGGTTCAGCTCAGCTACCAAATCTGACCTCTATGTTTGATAGTCCGGACTGCTGAGCGAATCATTGGTACAACCCTCCCTTCTCTCCAAGAACTGTACTTATCCAGAGTGAGCAAAAGGACCAGTAAAATCACTCTGGACCCCTCACATCCAGCACACTCCCTCTTTGAACTGTTGCCATCTGGTTGACGCTACAGAGCTCCAAGCCCCAGAACGGCCAGACACAGAAACAGTTTCTTTCCTCAGGCAATCCATCTATTGAACACTTAACAATAATCTTAGAACAAACAACACTATATACATTACCTATTTAACCTGTTAGCCAGAACCCCCCATTATGTGACTCACAGCTGAAAGTGCCCTACCTAACTTAAAATTGTAACAGTTCCTTACTTCAGTGTGTTACACACATAAGAGCACTGTGGAGCAGTATCAAGTGAGGCACTGCAGCAGCAGTATCAAGTTTAGCGGGCATCCATTGAATTGAGTTTCATTAAGCAGCTATCTTAAGTGGATTGTAACTTGATAGTCTGAAAGATCTTATTGGGCTGCTGCTGTGGCTGCTCCAATGCCGAAGGACTGAGAGTGGGTGAGGATGTGTGAAGACGAAGGCAGGGCGGAGCATACCCCCGCATGGACAGTGATAGAGGCCGGACAGGCCATACTGAGAGGCCCCGATAGGTCACAGTGGGAACGGCCCCGGCGGGCCACAGAAGATGAAACAGCCCCGATAGGCCTCAAAGGCCCTGGAGAAAAGGCCTAGCTAGGCCACAGATGGAGATGCCCAGATGGGCCATAGTGAGAAACCCAAAAGGCCGTAGAATGAAATGCCTCAGTAGGCACATAGAGGAAGGCCATGTAAATAGACCATGGTGGGATACGCCACGAGATGGGAAACAGAGGGGAAGGCCACGAAAGACAGTCCACAGAAAGAAAGGCCAAGTTAAGCCGCAGTAAACCATAGAGGTGGTTGGGAGTAATATGAATAGGTATTGTACCTCCACCAGTAATTGCATATAGATTACCTTGAGGACAGCTTGATATTCTTTGAGATGGTTTGTGGTTGAGGTTTAATGTAGGATTCAAATGTGGAGGATGACCATCTTCCCAGTAGCTTGATATCTGATGTTTGAACTCCAAGTTCAACAGCAGTAGTGGCCGGTGTATAGAAGCGGTGACAGACCACAGCTTCTAAAGGTGACCAAATAGAGCTGAACCAGCCGCAGAGAGAAAAGCCCCGATAGGCCATGAGAGAAAGGCTACAAGAGGCCGTAGAGAGTATTGCCGCTAAGGCTGTGACGGAAGGCTGCGAGAGGTGGTGAAAGAGTAGATGTAATGAACAGGTGTGACACCACCACTAGTAGATGCTTAATGTACCTTAAACATACAGCATTACATTTTTTAACAAAATGCATACATATTTACAAACGAATGACTGTATGAGCTATCTAATGTCAGGCCACATTATGCCATTTAACACAAATACAGCGTAGTTCATGTAATGAGAAAAGCCATCACAGGCCAATTTTGCGAAGGACAATAATAGACAGTTACGTAAACAATAAAAGTCACTTACCTGAAGGTCACAATTGGCCAAATTGAGCAAAGGCCGCTATAGGGTGAGTAATTTGAAGCCTCCATAGGCCATGTAAAATGAAGGCCTGATGGGCTGCAATTACATTGATAGCCTGCATACGTTTCTATAAACTATGTGATGTGAAAGCCTCTTGTGTAGATGAACACGATAGGCCGTTGTATGTGAAAAACCATGATAGACTGGACATGAGGAGCATGTTTAGAAGTAACCCCCACCGGTAGTTTGCTAAGAGTATTATACTGTACCTTGAGTATTACGTGAAATAGTTTAGAGTCTGATCTTGACGGAAATCCGATGAGGAAGATCATGTACATAGCAGCTTGATGGTGGATTACGGGAATTCTAAACCACCGCATTGAGTAAGAGAGACCATCAGTTTAGGTTAAATGATAGAGGTAGAATTAGGGTTCTAGCAGCGACTTAAGAGCATATACATGGATACATAAACATTCTTTAGGCTAGAGTCCTGTGCATGCTTGATAGAACTCCATCTAACTGCCAGAACCCGCAGAGGAAACCGATTCCCCCCAAAAATAGAAAATGAGCCAGATCAGCATGACCATAAGAAGAAGAGATACTCAGTGTTAAGTGAAGACCCCGATAGGCTGTGATATGTGAAGGCCACGATAGGCCGAATTTCATAAACAGTAATGGACAAACTTACCTGATGACCACCATAGCACAGTTATGCAAAGTGCCACAATAGTCTGTGTAATGTGAAGGCCGCAACAGCCAAGTAAGACCAAAGTCAATAGGTATGAGGAAACAGATTGAACCAACACCAGTAGATGCACAAAATAAACAAGCCTTAATTATAACTTAAAGTCTGCATGAAATCAAAATTGACTTTACTAGCGCACATTGCTAGTCTTGATGTAAACAATTAATAAAATTGTTTATTTTCGTAATCTTTAATCAAAATCTGAACATTTACTTCCGCTTCGGAATGGCATTCCTTTTCTGATGATGTCAGTTTGACGGCTTGGGCAGAATATCCTTAAACACATCCCTTCAGCCGTTAGTTTGGTGTGAGTGAGAGACAGAGACCAGGAGCACAAACAAAACCATGTCCTCTATTTAATATTCCGTTTCAGCTGGAAATACGTCACTACACTGAAATAAAGTCGGCAGCAACTTCCAGTTCATGTGGACTTTAAGATGCCTGCTGAGCACTGAGCCGAATCTTACCTAGAACGCAAATGGAATAGGACCACGTATACATTAGCTTGATAGAGCCTGTGTTCATAATAGTGCCAGTCCAAAGAGTGAGCTGTGTAAAGATGAGGTGAGAGTCACGGTTCTCTGCATCTGCAGCCATGAAATCAAAATGATTGCATTGTAATGAAATGCCAAAGTTAGTAAAATGATCAAATAAAGTAATTAAGTTCTATGCAGAAAGCATAAAAATACACAAGCATAAATATCAGAACTGTAAAACAAATATTCTCTGGCTTAACTCCCACAAAAGCTTGATAGACTCCATTTAACCATGGGAACCCGACAAGTGAACCTTCAAAGAAACCAGATTGCATGAAATACAAGTTAAAAAAAAAAAAAAAGTATATAAGTAATGTATGGAACTAGGACAAACATAGAAACATAAATCTTGATACATTAACCTTGCAGAAGGATAAGAATGCTTTACATTTAACAATGATGCCTTACTAGCCAATTAAACTTCAATAGCTACTGAATCCTGTAAAAGCATAAAGAAAGCCCTTACACAAAGATTTTTGCAGAACTTTAAAGCAGATGTTATGAGTAAACATACACTGTCCAGGACATTAAAGTCATGAGGCACAAACTAAATTGAATATTAGTAATTATAACCTCCAAGTCCAATCATTGACAAAGTTTAGGAGGAAATGCCTTGACAAGTGCAAGTTCCAAGATAGAATACTTTAATGCGCACCACACAGAAAGAGCGCCAGCTAGTTATTTAATAGAGCAAACTAATGCCACATAGCTAAGCTAGCTGAAATATGTCCTGAGAATAGTAAAAGAATAACAGATTAGAAGAAAGTATGATGAAATGATTAAATGAGTTAGTCATTATATTGTGTTTTTGGAAAACTTTAGTGTTTGACCATAGCAAGAAAACATGTCCGTTTGCATTCATGCTCTTATTCAGAGGACGCTCGTGCAGAAATAGACAGCGAGGACCTCTTTGCAGAAATGGTCTATGCAACAGGAGAGACTTAAGTCGTAATACTTACCCCATTCCAGTACAAAGGAATAGTTGTAGATAGACACAAATGAAACAATGACTGAATAAACAAAGACAAAAGCATATGATTAAGAGAACAAATACCTTACAGTGTGCTAGACATAGCATATTTTACAGAAAGGAATAATACGAGCAACAATGTTTATCAGTATCAGTATAAAGATTGTAAGCCTTTAATAACGTGCCTTAAAATCCAGCCGGTTAGCTCAGTTGGTTAGAGCGTGGTGCTAATAACGCCAAGGTGGCGGGTTCGATCCCCGTACGGGCCATCCTCTTTGTGGGAAGTCGTGGCCTAATGGTTAGAGAGTCGGACTTGCAATCCAAGGGTTGTGAGTTCAAGTCTCGGGCCGGCAGGAATTGTAGGTGGGGGGAGTGAATGTACAGCGCTCTCTCCACCCTCAATACCACGACTGAGGTGCCCTTGAGCAAGGCACTGAACCCCCAACTGCTCCCTGGGCATAAATGGCTGCCCACTGCTCCGGGTGTGTGTTCACGGTGTGTGTGTGTTCACTGCTGTGTGTGTGCACTTTGGATAGGTTAAAAGCAGAGCACGAATTCTGAGTATGGGTTACCATACTTGGCTGTATGTCACGTCACTTTCACTTTCAAAATGCCTCCTTACAAAAGAGTTGTTCCAAACATCGAATGCATTAGTTTGATCAACATCTTAATTATGCAGTGCTAGTCTGCTAGATAAACAACCTATCATGCAACACCAAGCGCTTCATCTTAAACGTCTGAGTAAATAACCTTGCAGAGAATACAATTTTTGCCCAAGCGCCACAAGTGCATAAAACAAAAATGATCCTTATAATGTTGTAGGCTGATGAAGTGATAAAGACGAGATGCCGAAGGAGACCGGCAGCCTCGTTTCCAACTGCAGGCCTGGAGAGATTTCATGCGTGCAGGTTCACATGAGAGTACAGATTAAATATTTTGTTGATTGAGACCCAAGCAGTGCCAACACCACAGCTCGGAAAGCACCGATGTTGCCAAGTCCGTGTTTATTTCGCAGAATTGGGCTATTCTAAAACTGTTGCTGCAGGTTGCTTTTCATGTCCACGGGTTGACGCGACCCCAATAATGTGATATTTAGTGCCTGGAATGTGAATTTTACCAGGGAACCTCTCTCAAAATGCGATTGGGGTACTTTTGAGTAGCAACTGGTGGTTTTGAGAAAACCTGGCAACCCTGGAAAGCACTCGGAACTCTGCCAATATTTCACATCCTCTGCCGAGAAAACATCGCGGCAGTATCTGCAAACACAATGAAGGGTGAGTAGAGGGTTTTTATGTTCTTCGTGTTGAGTGCCGATTGGCTAGATGTAATTGTAATACGTGACGTGGCATTATGTCTTCCTAGCAGAACTTGCGCTGACACTTCCATTTCTTGCTGGACCGGAACGGAGGAAGTTTAAGTATTTAGCTAAAAGATCAATGGTTAGAGGTTGCCTGGAATTAGGGTGAGTGTTGTTGGTTTTTAGAATCCCTTTGATTAGGAGTGTGATCTGAGGGTTTGTTATAGCAGGACTTTAGAAAAATTTAATGCAGTAGAGATAGACTTTGATGGTACTGGATTGGATGGACTTAATCTGGTTAAGATATGAGACAAATGAAGAAATTAAAAGGAGGGGAAAGTTGGGAAAAGGCTGGTTGTCAGACGAATGGAATTGTTTCAAAGCTCTCCAAGCTGTCCAGTAGGATTGAAGTGTTCTGGGTGAGATGGTGTGGAATATTGAATCCAGAGATAAGGTTTGGAGATGTTAGAGCAGGTGAGTTACTGGAATATCAAGTCTGATTAAGGAAGAACTGGGGATGGGGCTAGGTCTGGTTCCGCCTTTGGAGCTAATGCTCTGAATTTCTGCCCAAATCTGGGAGCATAGATTTGTGGAGACAGGTGGTGGATCCATAGCAACCGGGTTGGAAGGAACTGGAAGAGCTGATGCAGTTGAGAGTGTATATGTTGAGAGGTGAGGAACTGCTGAGGACCATTACCAGAGGCAGCCTTATGCTAGGGTCTGCTCCGTTAGCGGAGGAGAAAGAAATGGGAGGGGGGCAGGTTCCATTAGCAGAGGCAGCCTCATGCTAGGGTCTGCTCCGATAGTGGAGGAGAAAGGAATGGGGTGGGGGGGGGATGCCATTTGCAAAGGTAGCCACATTTTGAATTATTCCATGTCTAGATGGATTTGACTGACACTGGAAGACAGGAGGAAGAGAAATATTAGAAGTGTGGACAGAGTTAGCTGTCATGATCGGAGAGGCCGTGGAATTGTTGCGAGCGACAGCAGAACTACAGTGTGTGGCCCCGATAGACTGCTGGCTGGAATGAGCGGCAGACGAGGAAGCGGTGGCCACAGCCGAAGGCTGAAACTTAGGTGAATTTGAGGCAAACCTTATACCTCGCATGGTGGATAATTGCTTCGACGCTTCTTTGTGGTAGAGTGGAGGCAGAGTAGTTTGGCGAGAGCGCACAAGCAGATTGTGAAGTTGTGTTTTTGAATTTCTTTGCAAGAAATGGATGCCTGCACTGAATAGGGCTTACATGAGAGCATTGACGGACCATTTCTGAACGGGAGGAATGGAAGGTCTTGAAGCTGAAGAAGATGATGATGAATGATGAGATGCATCGCGGCTAGTATCTGGGGTGTTTCTGGAAGATTTGAGAGTTCGTTGTCAGAGGGGAACAATTCGATTTCCTGGAAGTCGGTCATCTTGCGGGACTGGGTGGGCCAAATGCCGAAAGAACTAAAAACAGGAAGAGGTAAGATGTGGGTTTTATACCTTGGTATTAACTGGAAGATTAGATGGCCATACTCCTCCCGAAACATTTAATAACTTCACTAAGTGAAGTAGACTCATTAAGGCTGATATACTCATCTGGTTTGAGCCAGCTGACACACAGAGAGCATCAAAACAGATAATTTGACAATTACTGTACGACCTAACTGAAAAGTTTTGCAGCTGGAATGACATGAAGGTGAAAATGTTTTTTTTTTTTTATTGAAATATAATTTTTACAATGTATTTATATGTATGTGTTTATTTAAGAGTGCTAGATATTTCTGGCATGATTGTTGCTATGAATTTAGACGAGTTTTGCACGCTCTCTGTATAAACCACACTCTGCAAGCCACACATATGAGTCAGTCACATATGAGTGTGAAGCAAAATAACAGGATATTTCACATGTTGGTCATTAAAAACAAAGCATTTGTGGACAGAACACATTTACACTTGTACTTGCAACTGCATCAGCTGATCACGTTTACGTGTTTAGCCGTTTAGTGTCTGAGAACTGCAAAAGAATGTATGTGTGCGACACATGAGGTTATTTCTGTGTAAAACCTCAACACACAGGATATTGCACACTTATCAAAACTTCTGAGAAACAGAAAGCAGGAGGCGCTCTGTGTGTGTGTGTGTGTGTGTGTGTGTGTGTGTGTGTGTGTGCGCTTTTGTCAAGGTCCTGCAAGCCATGTGACCAACATAAGCACTCTGAAGTGGTGGCTGCATGACAGACTCATGTTAATTGCACAGCTTTTGTGCCATCTAGTGTTTGTCCATCTACACCACTGGAATTCCCTTTTTTTCAGTAGTTGAATAATTCATTTAAACAGTGAATCAATAGGTAGGTCATAATCAGTCATAATCTGCAAATGTGTTATTTGCTGTTTATCATGAGAATTAAGTATAATAGTGGTGAGCAGCACTAAACGTGAAGAGCTCTGTACATGCACACAGCTGGATTTTGGCTGTATGAGGACCACTACAACATGTACTGTAACCTATTTCTATAAACTATTTCTATAAGTGTTTATAAGTGAATAAAATATTAAATTAAGATATATTCATCATATAAAGTGACCCTGTCCCTTCAGAAGACATGCAATAAAACACATGATTCATATGTTTTAGTTTTACTATTACTATTGTCTTAGTTAAGTCTTTATGTAATCTACTTTTTAAAGCTTGACTTTCAATGATTTTGTCAATGAATAGACAAAAACTATCTTTTGATTTGGGTTTATGTCACTTATGTCATATGTCACCATCAGAACTGTATGTGAGAAAGTCAGATCACATGCATTTTTGTCTGTTTACACATTTCAAAAATATATGATCTGGGTCAGACATGAGTAGAAAAAAACAAAAAAAACATTTATTTTTTGTTCCTGTGTAAGTGCAGCCAGTGTAAACTGCTTTTGTCACATCATCAATGGCTGCTCTTGCTTGTGTTGCCGGAAATGGCTAGCTCTCACTGAACATGAATGAAGTTTGGTTGCTGTGAATCGCTGTCATTGTGAGCCACTCTGAGGGACAGGGATAAAAATCATGATACATTTATGTCGGACAGTGGCGACAGAGAGCCAGAGAGAGGCCTGCAGGTGGCAGTCTCAATCTTACTTGAGCATGAGTAAAGAGAAGGCTACACCAAGCATGTTTTTCTTTTTTTCTGCTTTGAGAAAAGGAAACTATTAATTTCTCCTTAGGGAGGCATTAATAGACCTCAGACATGAAGTAGAGGAAGATAAGCATTGAGTTTCCTCTCTCTCTCTCTTTTGCTCACTCTCTCTTTCTTAAATCTCTGTTTAGTTTTACAACATTTTAAACTTTTTTTCGCCTACATTTTTTATCTCAGTGATTGGAGATTGATTAACTTTATTCACACTGCCAGTGAATTTCATCCTTTTTTTCCCATAGCAAAATCCTTGGTGGTAAATGTACACAGTTTGGTGTCTGAGTCCAGTCTAAGGACAGTAAAAGTAAAACTTAAAGGGATACTCCATCCCAAAATGAAAATTTTGTCATTATTCACTTACCCCCATGTCGTTCCAAACCTGATTTGGAGAGACACAGAGGAGAGGAATTGTTGAATAAAGTCGTTATTTTTGTTTTCTTTTTTGTACAAAAAGTATTCTCGTTGCTTCATAACGTTACGGTTGAATCACTGATGGCAGATGGACTATTCTGACGATGATTTTCATACTGGCAGTCTATGGGACAGTCTCAAGCCTCCTGATTTTAATCCAAAATATCTTAAATTGTGTTCCGAAGACGAACGGAGCTTTTCCGGGTTTGGAACGACATGGGGGTAAGTGATTAATGACAAAATTTTAATTTTGCAGTGGAGTAACCCTTTAAGCAGTGTTGCAATTAATTAGGTAATTAGGTGATGAATAAAGAGATTATTGTCCAACAGTGATGACACCTACTTTTTCGAACCAGCAGAATCACTGAAGGAAAAAGAAACAGCAAAGAACAGAAAAAGAGGAGATGAGCAGAAACACAGCAACTGCATTTGACTTGTGATGAAATAAGCCAAAAAAATTTTTGCTGAAAACTAACAAATGTTTGGCTCTAGTTTTCTTTTAAGTCTCCATTATGGTGATTTGTGTCCCTTGACTTTTCATGTCAACAAAAAATGTTCATACTGCAGTGCACGCATAGTACAAAACTTACTGTATACATTGCTCCCAGCATGTATTGTGGCTTGAATAAATTATGCAGCTGAACTGTCTTAACTTATTACTTACTATTTTCTGCATTTATTCGATATTCTAATTTTATTTTGTAGCTTGATTTGTTCTATTTAGAATTGACCAGTGTATCTGAATATTGTTTCTGTTTGTATGATGAGTGTTGATGTCTAAGCATGTATCAATGCCCAATTAAAAACTGTTGCAATAAAAATCTTTTTGCGTCATCATGAAAATGTGGTCAGATACAAAATTTTAGTTTTTGTTTAATAGTGTTATTTTCCAGGGTCATGCTGTGTACAATTGGTGCCATTCTTTGAGAAACACTGATCTATTACAATAATCCTTTCTTGTATCCATGTAGTCTGTTTTATAAAAACAGCAAATCTGTGCTATTCACAAAGATGGCTGCAGCAGCATCATGATACAGTACAGCACTCCTCTGTCACTCTCTGAGCCCTGAGTCTGTTCCTCAAAGAGAATTTCTCAGACCCAGAGATCCTCTTTGTGACTGTCAGGCCAAGTTCATGCCTCTGAGAGTAAATGGTGTAAGTCCAAAGACCAAGTTGACCTGAGCAAGTATCAGGTCCTGGATTTTGAAATGCTAGAGGAAGGGGATTTGAAATCTGATTAGGTTTAGGTGAATGGGTAGAAAGAGTTCCACTAAATGGATGTCATATCATGAACAGACGAAACCAGGTTCTAAAGACTGTTGAAGGTAGCAGTGGCATGTCTAAATGGATAGCATTGAGGTGGCGTGAGCCGTTCCTAAAATATCACTGGTCATGGTAGGTGACACCCTAATATTCTACACTGTGGTTTGTCATCACCCAAGTCAGAGTGGGATCTTCAGAGAAAGCAAGATATGATACATTCTTGGTCATAGCTGACAGTGAAGAGATGATCAGTTACTGATGGAAAAATATTTTTTTTTACAGCTAATTTATTAAATAAAATCTAGGTGGTAAAACACATAAAGCAAATAACCAATATTTTACAGTTCACATTTGCATCTAACTAAAAGACATGATGTTGGGATCATTTTGAGCCAAAATGCATCTATTAAGTGTGCATTTAATGGTTCAGAACCTGTGCATCCCATTTGTATGGCTATTGCCCTCAAAGGATAATTCACCCAAAAATAAAAATCACAAAGAATGTTTTGACTGTTTTTGTCCATACCATGAAAGTCAATGGAGTCCAAAACAACACTTGACCCTAACACACACACCAGGGTTCTTACACCTTTCCCAAAATAAAATTCAAGCACTTTCAAGATGCATTTTCAAGATTTTCCAGCAAACTTTTCTGAGGGCAGGCGGTTCCCTTCAGAGATACTTTCACACCCGTGCCGCGTTTTAACATTGTTTTGTTTGTTGACTCAATGAAATCATTCCCTTATGAAGTTTAATCATCACATTAAGTCATATCATGATTCTTGTCTTTCCGTCCTCAAGTTAAGATATCTTGAAATTATAACAAAGTCTTTTCTTATATTATGAAGTACCGTTTACGGCATTTAAGTCTTTTTATGTCCTTAAATTTGATATGACAATGACGATAAATGTTGATTACATTTTTGTGTGGGGCAGACGACATGTCATATTCATGACATTCTTCACATTATTTTAGTACCATGAAAAACAACATGTTTATTCAATTTGGGATTAAAACATACAGAAACCGAGCAACAAACGTTCAGACCCATCACTGAAACGGATGATTTCAGTCTAGCACAAGCTCACTGAATCTCGCTGTCTAAACAGCAAAATGAATTTCTTGTTTACATTGTTTATGCACTGTTGTTTTATGATAACCGTATTCGAGAGAGTACAGAATGCATTCAGTGAGCACCTGATCTGAACACAACTGTAGCGTTTTGTGGATTTTTCCTCACTGGTGAATAATTTTCGCTCAACACCATGTGAGATTTGTTATAATGCTCAACGCTGGGAGAAAATGTGGATAATGAATCTAAACATATGCTGCAATAAACACTTTTCATTTATTTTTGTTTACCTTTTATATTGCTTGAAATCACAGACTCTTCCATGGAAAAAAAACAGACTAAGCAGGAGGTATTTAGTTCTCTTTTTAACCATAATTTGTATTAGTCATTTTTTTAAGCCATCGCTGAGCAGCAACCTCCCGACATGTTTTTATCTCCCGCTCTCTTTCATTGGGTGGCGCACATCATTAGAGTTCACACGACAGCCACACATGCAGACACGAGCAGAGCTGTTTTAGGCTTATTTTATGTAAAAAAAAACTACTCAGTAAGAAAGCAAATTATTATGAAACCAATGCAACTGCATTTTCAAGCACTTTATCCGAAATCCAAGCATTTTTCAAACCTTGAAAACACTACATTAAAATTCAAGCATTTTCAAGGAATTCAAGCACCCGTGTACTCACACACATACACACAATTAATTCTTGGTTGAACGATCAATTTAAAGGAGTTAAAAAATCTTTCACCACATTTAAGCTAGATCATCGCAAAATAAAAAAATAAAAATAAAAAATGAGTCGCCAATTAAAGTTTCAATATCAGGTGACTAAATATTCAACCTATCACGTCACGTGGCACAAGCTAACTGGTCTCTTTTGGATCTGCAGCCAATTTAATTGCTTGGTCAACATTTGAATAGTTTGGTTCAGTGTTTGCTGTAAGCAAGTCTTACAGCACGCTTTCAGAAACCCTCCACTTCCCCCAGCTCCACCTGTATAGATCTGCTTCGGGTAATTTCATATATGCTATTTGTGCTGCAGTAGTACATCTTGCTGCTCATAGCAACTTGTCTGTAGATACATTAATAGATATGCTAACATTAACAATTATATCCATTACTAGGGGTGTGCGATACTGACAAAAAATAATATCTTGATATTTTCTGGGATTTTATCTATAACCGTAATTAGACAATATTTTTGCTGAGTGTGTTATTGTTTTTGTATATTAATATTTATATTATTTTTTTTTGTGTTATTGGTATTTTGTGTTGTGTTCTGTTCGTTTTTTTTGTAATTGATCTTTTTCAAAGCGTTTAAACTGATTTTTTTTATATTTGATATTTTTGAGCATTATCTTTTGAGTCAAATTTTTACATTTAATCAATGAATTAGAATAA
Organism: Cyprinus carpio; assembly: GCF_018340385.1. Classification (NCBI taxonomy): domain Eukaryota; kingdom Metazoa; phylum Chordata; class Actinopteri; order Cypriniformes; family Cyprinidae; genus Cyprinus; species Cyprinus carpio. Next base: position 4,904,949 of record NC_056611.1, read on the forward strand.
TAAGACATTTGGTCTGTTACCAAGCAAATGATATCACTATCAACAAAATTCCTCTTTGCAATACAGAGGGAACACAGAAGCTGCATCTGAAGTGGCATTTAGATGCACTTACACACTGTTTAATGCAGGACATGAATGCATTTAACCTGCAGTTATAAATGCATAAATAATGCTTTGTTATAATAAACATAAAACGATGAATACTGATATTTAAAATTGTTTAAATAATAAAATATACTTTAAATGTGATTTTCAAACCACCAATAGGTGGCAGTAAATCACTGTTAATAAGTGAGTCATGTTGCTCAGCGACACATAACAGTACGGAGCCCCTTAAAGTTCATTGTGGTGGTAAAAAATCAGAGTGAGTGAAAAAATTTGGGGTCGGAGGAAAAAATATATTTTTTATTTTTTTGCGTTCTCTCGCAAAACTTTTGCGTTCCCTCGAGAAACTTTGCGTTCCCTCGCAAAACTTTTGCGTTCTCTCGCAAAACTTTTGCGTTCTCTCGCAAAGATATTTGCGTTCCCTCGCAAAACTTTTGCGTTCTCTCGCAAAATTGTTTGCGTTCCCTCGCAAAACATTTGCGTTCTCTCGCAAAATTATTTGCGTTCCCTCGCAAAACATTTGCGTTCTCTCGCAAAATTATTTGCGTTCCCTCGCAAAACTTTTGTGTTCTCTCGCAAAACCAGCTGAGTTCGGACAAACACTTCCTGTTTACTTTACAGCTTGTAGTGGTTTATACAGCTCCATAAGTTCACAACGGAGCGGTTCATAGAGTTTTGTTTTGAACTTGGAGAAATAGTCAGTGGTTTTGGGACATACTAAAACGCTTAATGTAAAACACTGTGTGAGAGCCGTGGGAACGGAGCGAGGCCGGTGGAGCACCTGCGCCATTCACCGGTAACGAGTCCCGCGAAGGAGAACTGAAGGAGGGACTGATGACAGTGTTGGACGATAGAGGACCAGGCTCGGACTTTATTTTGTGTTTTGGTTCTGTTTGTGTGCGAAAGTCGTCCACGAGTCGTCCATGCGCATATGTTCATTGCAAGTGCGGCCTGTTCATTATTAAAATAAAGAATCACCAATACAGATATAACGTTACACAATCAATTTAAATAATCTGTATTATGTCTGTGCCGTATCGTGAGCCCCGGCCCACTCCAGTGTGGCATATTTTTGTTCATTATGATTTTTTCTTCAAATACATTGTGAATATGGAAACATTTGGATTTGTGATGAAAGAGAGCTGTACGTGAGCCCAGTTTCGCTTTACATTAGGTTTTGGCTTGTTTTTCTAGCTATTCTGGGCTTGTTTGCTTTCCTGTGCATAATAGGCTATATTTTATTAATAAACTGTTTACCATATTTTGGTTTTAGCCTATATAGCCTACTGTCTTTGTCCAGCTTCCCTTAAGGATCCTTTCTATATCCTGATGGTTTTAAATGTGGGAGAAACGTTGTATTATGGCTATTTGCTTTACTGATAGCTATTAATAAGGTTATTAATATTACAATTTTTATTAGCATTAATAGTATTTATTAGGCCTTACCGAATTAGGGCTCCAATGTCACTGTTATAGTAGCTACATCCACATTAAGTGTTTTAGAATGTCCCAAAACCATGTCTTAAACTATAGGCAAAGCTGACTGTAGCCTATTTGAACTTGAGTCCAAGTTTAAAATAAAACTCTTTCTTTTCTATGAGGGATAGCCTACGCTTAAAGTGCAGTTTACCAGGTTATGTTCATATTCTGGGCTATTCTGCTTGTCTGTCTACTTTAATAATATGGTGTGTAATCCGTGTACTGAATTTAGTCATCCAGTGTAACAAACGTTATAGTCACGGGAAGAATGAGGCGGGAACCGGCGAACATTCAAACAAAACTTTAATAACAAAATATACGTAAAAGACCGCGACAGCCCCTACTCGTGGACGACTGTCCGCACACAAACAGAACCAAAACACAAAATAAAGTCCGAGCCTGGTCCTCTATCGTCCAACACTGTCATCAGTCCCTCCTTCAGTTCTCCTTCGCGGGACTCGTTACCGGTGAATGGCGCAGGTGCTCCACCGGCCTCGCTCCGTTCCCACGGCTCTCACACAGTGTTTTACATTAAGCGTTTTAGTATGTCCCAAAACCGTGCCGTAATAAGCATGCACTGACTATTTCTCCAAGTTCAAAACAAAACTCTATGAACCGCTCCGTTGTGAACTTATGGAGCTGTATAAACCACTACAAGCTGTAAAGTAAAAAGGAAGTGTTTGTCCGAACTCAGCTGGTTTTGCGAGAGAACGCAAAAGTTTTGCGAGGGAACGCAAATAATTTTGCGAGAGAACGTAAATGTTTTGCGAGGGAACGCAAATAATTTTGCGAGAGAACGCAAAAGTTTTGCGAGGGAACGCAAAGTTTCTCGAGGGAACGCAAAAGTTTTGCGAGAGAACGCAAAAAAATAAAAAATATATTTTTTCCTCCCACCCCAAATTTTTTCACTCACTCTGATTTTTTTCCACCACAATGAACCTTTAGGGGCTCCGTATAACAGTGCTGTGCCGATGTTTGGAATTATTTTTGTTGGCGAAACAGAGGAAAATCAATCAACTTGGTCTAGTAAGTCTCCTAATTAACTTTTAGTTTATTGAACTGTTGTAAAAAAAAAAAAAAAAACAATATCACATTTGCAATTGTGGTCATTTTTGGAGAAATACGGCACCCTTCATGTGATATTGATTAACTATATGAAGTGATATAAATATATATACATTTTCTGCCCCCACGTCTTGAATTTGTGTAGGGGTGTAAGAAAATATCGATACACGTGAGTATCACGATATTTAGTTTGGTGATACTGTATCGATTCTCAAAAACAGAATATCGATATTTAAATAAATAAATAAAATTAATACAAGATTCATGGCAGTTGTTTTGTTTTGAGTTTGTATCCTGACCGCTAGATAGCAGTCTTCATCTGTGACCAGTGACAGTAAATACTAGCATTTTAAGGCACACAACTATCGTTAGCGTTAATATAGTTTGCTGCAAGTAATGGAGGATGAAAGAATTGTTCCAGTTCCTGCCTTGGCGTACAAAGCTGAACTGTGACGTCATTTGGGCTTTTGTGGTAACGTCCGCCCCGAGACACCTTGGTTCCGCCACTTGCCGCGTCCCGTGTGAAGAGCCTCGCGCGAGGTGCGCGGGAGGTAGGGTCACCGGCCACACAGCTGCAGCTTTCTCTCGTGGTGGGGGCGTTTTGTGCAGTTGGGGCGGTGCTCGCGTCACAGTCTCAGTGATTCCACGCGAAACATAAATACAAAAAAAACCCCTGTGAAATCCAAGTTGAAACGTTCTGAGAATGTTCAACATCTGTATTTATTTTATTGTTTTACAATTGTTTTGGAATCCTGCAAGAACTTTATTTTTCATTCATATAAAGCAGATATAATTTTTTGTTCAGATAAAAATGTTATTGTATGTCAATTGTAAACTTAAACTGTGAACCTTTAAAGCAGGGTCTAAGAATATATATGGTCTTTTTATAAAATACATTTTATACATATACATTTAACTAAAGAATCCTGAAAGTACTTGAATTTTTCCCCCTTTACTCGTACTACACAAAAAGTGGTTCAGTAATGTTGAATGTTACATTGACTGATTATTGCAAAAGCAGATCCCAGTGTGTTCTGGTTAAACAATTGTTATATTTTTTATTTTTTAGGTTTGAATATGGTGGTGTGTTCTTAATGATAGCTTTCCTAAAAATACATCCTATTCCTAAAATAAGAAATATCCCAATATATCGCCTTGCTTATAGTATTGCAATGCATAGCAATATATCGTATCTCAACCCCTGTATTGATATATATATCATTAGATACATCGTCAGATGGCACCAAGCCAGATTCTTGCCGATACACAGCCCTACATTTGTGATCATTCTAGATGTATTTTAATAGACTGAATCATGCAGTGAAAGAACACACTCTAAATGCACACGCACTTCTCTAGACTTCCGGTAATATTATGGTAATATAAGGGTAAGATGCATACTATATGCAACATATTCAGATCATTCTGGAATTCCATGCTTGAAAACAACATATCAGTGGACCTTCATTCCATGCTGATGACCATCAATGCTATTTTGATATTTCAGCTGGAAAAGCACACATGCTGTAAGACATGGAATTTAGAGGGGCAGCCAATTCCTTGTATGCCTCTTTATGAGAACAATGAATGACAATGACTAAAAGTATATTGAGAGGGAGAAGAAATCTCAATTAGAGATTTTACACAGATAAAGATAAATGCATCTCACCCTTTCATTCACTGTTAATGCTCAGTGAATGTACATACGCAATTGCATGCACATGTACGCAAATTTGTCCTGTTCTGGGGGGATGGGGAGTGTGAAGGCCATCAGTACAGTGTATTAATAGTTCTTCACTCCTGCGCTCCTGTTTGAATGAATTCTTGCATTCTCTAGGGGCATTCTTGAGTGGGAGCTAGTATGCAGCTACTGCAGTCCACCTCCATCTGCAGCCAGTGCCAGCTGAGAAAGAGAAGGTCCTCATACATACTGTAAGCCTTTGATGCACTCTTTCATTTTACACTTCATCAGGGGAGGTAAAAAAGCAAAAGTTACAAAGTCTTACTTTTTAATACTATGTTTTCCTAAATTTTTTTTGCATGATTACAGAGCTCAAGATTCTTTGGTCCCCTTACTAATAGTCAAATTCAAAAATGGCGGGAACTCACAAAAGTACAGCATACAACAGAAATTCAGTACTTAAGTCCCAGTACTTAAGTTTCAGAACAGTCTTTTTTTTTTTTTTAACAAATTCCTTAAAGAGGATACTTGAGGATACTTACATTTTGTCATGTAAATCTTAATTCCACTTTATGTGAAGAAATGGTCTTGGTTACTAAATGTAATCCTGGGTCCCAAAGTGGAAACGAGGTGCTGCGACATAAGCAATGGGAACATGTCTGTGGTCATGTGGTCTGAACTCTGAAGCCCTAGAGAATCATGTCAAATCATTGGATGATTACTATGAAGCAGCACCCATTAAGAGCTATGCAACCCTTATACATATGGCACTCTTACAGGCACGCACTTGGAACTTTCATCTCAGATCTTCTGCAACATGCACAACAGTTGAAAAATCCAGCATATGCTGGTTAGGTATGTTTTGAAGCATGGTTGCTGGTTTGAGCTGGTCCTTAGCTGGTCATGAGCTGGTTTAAGTTGGTCATGTGCTAGTCCTAAGCTGGTCCTGAGCAGGAGCTAGCTACTTAGGACCAGCACATGACCAGCTAAGAACAAGCTTAAACCAGATGACCAGCAGCCATACTACAAAACTTACCTAACCAGCATACTCTGTTTTTTTCACCAGGATATGGCCAACTATGCAGCATCTTGTAACTACTTTGGGAACCAGGATTATGTTTAGTAACCTAGATGCTTCCTTTCGTAGGAAACTCAGCAATGGTAATAATAAAATGGAGATGATATACCATCTCGCTATGTGAACAGTAGCTGCCAAGTACTCACTCCATGAAACACTTATGTTGACACAACCACAGGTTGACAGACAAACTGTCAAGAGAGATTATAAAATCTCACAAAAGTATGTGGAGAGAGCCAACCTGCTGCCATAGAAGTGAACACCCTTAGCAAAGGCCCAAGAAGCGTCCTAATAGTCCTAGGCCCTGTCCCAAATGGAACACTTCATGTGCACTTGCAGTCATATTGGCTTGCAATGGCTGGCACGTACGTGTGCCCGTCAAGTCCACGAGACCATAGGATGTCCCATTCATCATTTCAGCATTCAGAAGGGTGCCGGCGAGCGCCCCCTTTGTGGCTTCTATGCATCCTCAATCCACAATGGGGTGAGCTCCACAGCAGACTTCTACCCGACAGTCAAAGCAGCATTACGTCACGAAAGTGTGGAATCAGAGGTAGACCACAAGGGTTTAGGAAGCCATTTGGGACAGGGCCCTAGTTTAGGATGCTTGAAAACAATCCACATGTCTCCTAAACACCAGAAAGACTGCAGCATCCTCTAACAAGAATCGCTGGTGCAACCTCCAAAGCAGACAAAAAGTTGTTTAAACTTGCATGTTGGTGCATGTGATTAACCGCTCATGTGTGATGTGCTCTGTGAAGGACCGTAAATATATCGCAGAATGCGCTTTTGTGTTGAGCGCTGCCGTTTCTTGCATGAGACGCTGCAAGAGACATGAGCGCAGCATTCAAATGTGTCCATGTTTACATAAAAAAAACAATGGAAAAGCAGTGCAATCGAAATAAAAACCTGTAAAGAACTACTACTACTGTAAGTCTGATATTTTATTTTTGCACCATGGTGACAGGCTAAAAGCTGCTGTTCATTGTTTTTACAGAACATGTATAGTTAATAGTCTACTGGTGTTATACCTTCAGTCATTTTAAATTTGAATTACCTTGATGTGAGAATTTTTTAAAGCATTTCCATGTATTACTTCTGAATTCATAATATATATAAGACAAGTTTGTACAAGATGTAATTGTAGTTAATGCATCTTTTCTGCAAAGACATTTAACAAGTGATTTGTTTAACATTTACATCATGTTAAACATTTACAATATTAACAAGAGGGTAAATAAAGAAAATGTTACTTGAATCAAGTTGTAGTTACATTTTCAAACTGACTAGTTAAAAATCTTAAAAATCAAGAAACGTTATGAAAAGGAATCTAGGTTTTATTTTATTTGCCATATCACCCAGCCCTACCTGAGACCTAAAAGAAGCAAGGACTACTTTGGGTAAATAGTCTTCAACATACTTGTCCAAGTTCACTTGCAACCCCAAGTCTCTCAAATGTTTGAGGATGACATTTTGATGCTGTCTAGCTAGTGAAACTCTGAGTGAACTGATGCCAACCAATTATCAAAATTATTTGGGATGCAAATGCTGTGTTATTGGAGATGCATTAAGACTACATCCTTAATATTTGTGAAGATGTGAGGAGCACCGAATGCAAGGACACAAAAAAACTGGTATAGGCTACTTTGCCCTCTGAAAGCAAACCATAGACATCTTCTCTGTTTTTGCACAGTATGAAAATAAAAGTCTTTCAAATCTATTGTCGCAAACCAATCTCCTATCTGTCATATTATCTGCTTCTGTGTAAGCATTCTGAATGAGTGCTTCATCAATATGAACTATTTTCTCAAATCCAACAAATGTACCTGACGGATGGAGCCAAACTTCAAGAGCCTCTTTCCCCCAAATCCACATGCTATTGTGAGTCACCACTGATCACGGCCTGCCTCCGCACAATGACTAACAGCTGTGTGACTTAACACAGAAGGCCTTTAACAAACACAACAGCTCTATTATATATATATATATATATCTAATCAATTGCAAACGAAATTTGGCTGTGAAAAAATAGCCCCAAAAGATAATTTAAAGCTATTATTGTGTTCAATATTTAGGCTACAATGGCCTAACATTAAGTATGGAACATAAAGTAAATAATCTGAGAAATATCTCAGTATTAGTATTTTTTGCTCATTCAATGAAAGTCACTGGTAACCAAAACAGCTTTGTTACCAGCAGTCTTAAATATTTCTTCTTTTATGTTGTGCAAAAGAAAGTCATTCAGGTTTAAAACACATGAGGGTGAGTATTTATTTATTTTTGGTGATCTACAGTGGCCGAGAAATGCAAAACAAATCACAATTCTGAAAACAAAATAAATTACAAACACAAATGCAAATCTAAAAAACACAACAACAATTCCGAAAACATTATAACAAGTCAGAAAACACAACGACAAATCCAAGTATAGGTCCCTGCGCACCAAAAAGGGGGCGTTTCTAAAATGTTCTGTCTTTTTTTTTTATCTCATCTATATTATCATGCCTGAATATTGCCTGATAAAGTAGCGTTTATGAGAGCGCGCAGCTTTGTGTACAGCTGTTACTAGGGAAACTGTTCCAAAAACACCTCCTACTGGCAGAGAATCAATTTGCATTTTCAATAAGACCGTTTTCCATTTTTGAATTGTGTCTTAATGCTGTTGGATATAACTCATTTTGTTTAATTTTCCTAATAAAAAGACTGTTAAACTCTTAATATTTTGTATTTATATTCTCCCCTTCAAATTCTCTTAAAAATCCAAATTAAACATACCTCTACCTGTTTGTTTTTATTTATTTATTTATTTTTTTTGCATTCCCATTTGCTCAAATAGCAAGAGAAAAACCCACGATAGTGTTTTCATGACTTATAAAAAGAAGAAAAGAAATTAGAGAGATACTGATAACGGCAGTCTGAAGAGAGAATTATGTCAAATTTATGGTCACTCCCAGACGCTGTATAAGAAACACCCTCGCATTAGCGTTTAACTATTTTTTCGTATTCTTATTCAAAGGTAATATAATACAGAGTACAGTGTTGTAAATGTACATGCATATTTTTTATTCCATAGTAAGGGCAATTCATACAATACATTTAAACTGAGCCACTTTAAGACCATCTCCAAACTTTCTACCACTACTCTGCTGTTCTTCCTGAATACCTTGATTGATAGATGTCTCGTCCAGTCAGCGGTGAGTAATCTATTCTCAAACCAATGGCCCTGTCTCAAACTATACCTACCTCTTCCGATTTGACTGATTTGTCCTTGTGCTTTCTGACTTGTTATAATGTTTTCGTAATTGTTATTCAAGCTGAATTGATAGTTTTTGTTTCAACATATATTCAAACTAATGAATCCTTAACTTTGAAATCAGTATGATCAACTTTTTGCCTTTTACAAATAAAAATTGGATTCAAAATACAACAAATCTCATAAACAGTTGAAATATTTTTATAAAATAGCAAGAAATATATATACATATATTTACAATGTTGATGTAAGTGAAATCTTAATAGGTCAATATAACCCTTCTAATTAAATTATTATTACTGTGGTAAGTGACAAATTTGGGAAGAGGACAGATATTCCAAAAACTTTCTGAAAATACAATATGAAAATATGAGAACAGCACAATTCCTAGAAATGCGTACCTTGGATATTGGACAATTTTTTTTAGGAATTTATTATAATTTTTATTCCCAAGATTTTTCCAACTCTGACTTTGGACCAATTCTGTAGAATGGCCCACATACAACGAATGAGAGTGTTTAACATCAAATGTCCATTATCACTGCAGGGGGAGGAGGTCTCAGGTTTTCTTAATGTAAGGAGAGAGTGCTTCAAGGACAGAAGGTTGGGATCCACTGGTTTAGGCATCCTTCATCATGTAAAAAGAGGAATGTTACAACACAAGGGATATAAGGAGACATTAACATTAAAATTGCAATGTTGGCTAAAAAAGCACACATAGAGAGTCATGTTGAAAAATGTAGTCTGGTATTGTCATCAAGAGAGGATTTACATCGAACTCGCCTAGAGGTCAGGAAGAGCCAGAAAGGAAGAGAGCTGACAGTGATAATGAAGAAGTACTCTTTACTAGCAAAGAAAGCCCAGGTCTGCTTTAAAAACATAATTTTGGATATGATCATGGTGAGCAGGATGTGAAATCCAAGCCTTGATCCTGGAACAGCACTTTTTTTCCAAAGTTGGAAGCTACAAAGCTACAGGCACACAGAATGCATATTTGTTTGGAAAAACACAAAATGAGGGCAGTGAATGGGAAAAAAGTGAATTTTTTAAGGTTTAACTTATTTTAACTTGAGCACCGCATTTTTAGAATGCAGTATCATGTGCAAGATGCTGAAAAAAAATGCAAGATGTGAGTGCAATGGTGAAACACGTCCATCTACAGAGTTTACATAGAAAAACAATAGAAAGTAGCACAATAGAATGGAACAATGTGCTCTGTGTGGACAGCACCTTTTTGTGAATTCCTTATTAGTTTTCTCAGTTTTAGAGACTGGTTAGAATATTGCATTACATACGCACAATGCTATTTATGTTGTGTACTAGCATGTAACTTCATGTTGAGTCTTCTATTTGCATTCGCTTGGTTCTTTGGTTGTCTGTGCAAATGTACGCGTACATTTATGCTGTCATTTATGTGCTTATGTATTTGGAAAAGTCAGTCATTGAATACATTTATTGATTGTATTGTTGGTGATGTTAGCATATTTATGGCTGAATAACAGTGGACGAAAATAATTTCTATGTATTTTATTTTTTGTTAAAATCTCATTTATTTTGTTTACGGTTAAAGTAAAGCATATAATCTTATCTGATGGCTCTCGGACAGGAGCTTGTGGCCTGAAATGGCGAATGGTTGACATTAGAGGGCTGTGCATGATCTTTTTTCAGGCCTGTTTCTGCAAGATTTTGTCCCTCTCCCACTTGCAACTTCTTTACATTGCTGATTGAAACTGTCTTACAAAAGGCATTGCTCATAAGTGGCAAAATGGGACTACAGATGTTATCAGTGAGATTAAATGATAGACAGCTAACTGACCACTTGTCTGGCATTTTCAAAGTCATTTGGCAGGTTTACATGCAAATCTAGATCATTTTATAATAACACATAGACATAATGTTTCATCTATAGATTTGTATGTAAACCATTAAATCAGATTTATATGGTAAACTGATTTTTTAAAGTTATCAGGTGTATTGTGCTCATTGTCTCTTTCCCTGCCATCAATAATTCACTGATCTTTCTGTGTTTGTCTTTGCTGATGTCTGGAATCAAATCACTCTCTTATCTCAATAATAATGCTGTTCAAAACACAGGAAATATTTTCAAGCTCTTTCACTGGCCACACCAAGCCTCTGCACTCATTAAGACCAACATTTACAGTATAATTCAGCTTTAAATGATGTAATGGGGACATGGAGGACGTTTATCATCATAAGCTTGAATCTACAGTACAGGTTACTATATAAAAGACCTATTTCTTATTGTTTTAAGATTAAGCTCTAAGGTTGTTTGTAGAGCCTGTACCATGTGGATCTATTGGAATGTTGTGGTCTTCCTGAAGCAGATACGTAGCACACCAGCAGTGGTTATGGTGGTCGAAGCACATTCATATTGGCTACGCATCTGAGAAACAAACTGTTCCTTTGTAACAGCTTTGGAAGACAATTCTCTCTTCAGTGTGCACCCATCTTTTATTTATGACCTCATTCTAGACTAGTGCTTTTGTCATTTCATTGTTGAAGTGTGTACATACAGAGACTCGAGTCATTCCTGAAAATTAAAAGGCACCAGTGTTTGATAGGAATACACAGTTGACTGTGTATGTGTGTGTGTGTGTGTGTGTGTGTGGTTTCTTGTGGTTTGTGGAAGTGAATTGTGTTGCTGTGCAGGACTAGAATATGTCACTAACACTGTGCATTTAAACACAAACACAGCTTACTTACTATATATTATTATTTTGTGTACACAGTTTGTTTTTTTCCATATTAGGAAAGTCAGTGCGGTCCAGTGTTTTGAACACCAACTTTCTTTAAATAAATAATTTTCTGTGCTCCAAAGAAACTCATAAAGGTTTGGAGTGACATGAGAGTGAGTACATAAAGACAAAATTGTCGTTTTTGACAACTGTCATTGTTAAACCTCTAGTCTAACTTGAAATTGGTCTTCACTAAAGAAAAGGCATAAATGACAGGTTACAGTGTTACAGTGTATGATTAGCTAAATATCAGAATAATGAACTATAAGAAACTCTCAAAAGTACAGTAAGTATCTAGACGCTTAAAAAACAAAATGCACGAACTTCACTTAAAAGACACCAGTGAACCTCAGGAGAATTTGCTTCATACTTATACACAATTTGCCAAATGATTTGTTACACCCACTTTGTGAAATATCATTGATCTCTCATGTGTCTCATCTTTTAAATGAGAAATGATTGTGTTCAAAAAGATGGTTCATTTTCAACAATAAAAGTTGCACTTTGCTCCTCACAAATATTTGGCTTCAGAAGACTCCAGTACGACTCATTTATTATCACACTTTTATACTGTTCTTTGGTCAGTTTTTGCAGTAAACACCTGTGACTGTACTTTTAATTGACTGTTTTATAGTATTTAGCGTAAGGTTGGGGTTCAAGAAAAGGATAAATATATATTAACATAATTTATACTTTTAGAAATGCATGCAAATAATTAAATGCATCTTGATGCATAAGGCAAGCAACTGAAAACAATGCAAAACGTAGTTAATTTAGCGATGCCTAGCGGTACCCTGACCATGCTTTAGTTTTTGCCTCCTTGCGAGTGGAAATGACTTGAAATTCAATATTCACATCAGCTGAGCACAAGCTCATAATTGTCTGGTCTGACTTTCCTAAAAGTCTAAGTAAGTCTAGGTAGTTTGTAAAGAAATCCCTGGTCAATACTTCCAAATTGTCCTGTGAGAAATCCTTCAAAGCTCTTTTCTGGGAACTCATTAGCTAAAACAGCAGCATCTGCAGCCATTTTCCCTTTTGTTTGCTTATATAAGTAGCTATATAATCTGGAATGACAAGCAAGCAAGTCACTTCAACCGCACTAAACCATCAATTAAAAACCCCGTAAACCCCTGAGCCACCTCTATATACATTTGCTTGCCTCCTTTCTTCCAATTCCTTAACCACTGTCACTTCAGAGACTAATTTGTACACTTTTAAAACTGCTTCGTTCATAGCTTTGTAATTGTTCCTATCCGGTACTGACAAAGTCATAAATGTTTCCTGGGTTTTCCCAAAGAGCACGCTCTGCGATAACATAGTGCACAGCAAGTGAAGTCACTCCAGTGCTGATTGTTCGCTTTTGAATTGCACCAACATTTATTAGATCTCAAAGATCTCCCCTCTGAATTCCACCCTCCCATCAAGTTTAATCTGTTTTTCAACTTCAGTCTCTCACTGACCTTAATTTTAATATCTTAAATTATAATTGCCATTCATTCTCACTCTCACTAACCTCTAAACGGCGTGTTTGTATTTTCAAGTAATTTTTGGTTGTTCAAAGGTTAACATTATAAGGGTCATTATCCCATGCATCAACAAACCTGATAGGCCCACAATCTCGCTAAAATCACTTCCAATTCAACCAAATGTTTCAGCAACAATATAAATATGATGAAAGGAAACGATTTGATAAAACAAGTCTTTTAACTGCACATGTCCAGCTTGTGATCAAATGCAATGTAATTTTTCAAGTTACGCAACATGCAAATAGAGAACGTTCCCACAACTAATTAATAATAATAATAACAATAACCTGTTCTACTCCTAAAGTCCAATCGAAAATAAATGCTCTGCAAAGTGGACTTCACAGGGTATTGTGCCGCAAGTGAGATTTCAATCCAAAAGGTTGAATGGTTAAAAGTACACTGCAGACAGCATAAGGAAAGAAGGCCACATATATACTTGACTTCACAGTGACGTCAAGAGGGAAATTTACCCACCAGTCACTGTGCTTCACCCCAGAAGTATAAGATGTTAGACTGAAATAAACAGGTTGAGGTTCCAGCATTTTTGAGTTTAACTACAGATTAGGCTTGTATGCAGATGTCTGCAAAAGACGCAACAGTTGCAGTGCAATGGAAGTAGCAACAGATCTTTAGTTCCTTATCGTGACATACAACTGTTTACCGAAAAATAAAAAAAATGGATGGGAGACTTCTGGTTGTTGATTGGTTTTTGGGATGCAGGCGTGGCACTCAAAAGTGGAGGCAGATAAACACAAGCTAGCAGGGGTTTTACATGGTCTAAATCTATCTATCATGGTCTATCCCTGGTAGCCCTTCTAGAGTTTTATATGGTCTAAACACCTAGAGCAGTCCAGTTATGGCACTTTAATTAAACATTACAAGGCCAAAACTAAAGAAAGAAAGAAAGAAAGAAAGAAAGAAAGAGAAAGAAAGACGCATGGATTAATTGTTCCCAAATAAAAACTAAGGATGCACGATATTATCGGGCCGATACCGGAATCAGCCGATAATGGCTTAAAATATAAATATCGGCATCAGCCCAATATGAAAAATTCTGCCAATATGTCTTGAGGATTAACTCACATGTTCTTAGAATGTGCTACCGATTACATCACGCCAGCAGTGTGGTCATTCTTGAAGTAAACTTTTGCCTGAATGATGATTAGATTCACTGTATTGGATCGCTGCATTTTATTGTGTTCATTGCCCAGTCCTCATAATAATGTTTCTAATCAAACATCTGTTTAACTCAGTGCTGTCCTGTTACATGGACTGCAACTTTCTGCTGTCTTTTTCTAAGGCCCATCTAATCAACATCTACTTTTTTATATCAAATGAAACTTTCATGAAGTTAATTTTATTTTAGGACTACACTAAGCATCGGTTTAATCAGTGGGTGCAAAACTGTAACCCATGGGAGGCCCTAACATCTCATGGCCATGAGAGGGAAATAAGAGGTAGCTGTTCATCAGACCAGTTTTCTTCACTATGGTCCCAACATACTATATAATAACGATTCCCAATGATTTCTGAACTTCAGCGAAGCAACTGTTAGAAAAATCAGAAAATGTAATGCATGACTTTCAGAAAGATCATCTGGTTCTCTATGTTTCTGGTTGTCGGTGTATTTTGTGTTCTCCCTTTCTGTGTTTTTTTTACTCCTGTAGTGTTCTTTTCCAGAATGTTTCCGGTCTGTGATCCTGCTTACCTTGTGTCTTTGATTTCCTGCCTGCTCTTTTATTGTTGTTGTTGTCTGCTCACCTGGCTTTGTTTCAGACTGATCTCAGACCTCTCTCCCTTTGCATCACTAGACGCGGGCACTCTCCAGCTCTCCATGACTGTCTGCTGCCAATCTCGGCCTGGCACTTGGAGTTGTACCCTTAGCAGCGCTCACTGGAGCATTTGCCCCCCTTTTCCAGTTTGCTGAATATCAGGAAACTTCACTGACTGCGTATCTGACTGCCCTTTCCATTATGTGACACCCAAGGGTGGACTGGAAGTAAAAATCAGCCATGGACTTACAGCCTAGCAGCCCATCACAAGTCCAGCGGAGCAGAAGTGTGCTCAGAAACAGACAGGAAGGCATAGAGTGTGACACACAAATTAGTCAGCTAGCCAGGTATTCTAGATAGACAGCTTGAAACGATGAAAACAAAGCATTGCAGGTTTCTTGAATTTTTCTTAACCGTTGCCAGTGCAACCACTCCAAGCATTTATGACGTTGCTACATTGCCAGCGGTGACATTGTCAATGCAATGTCGGACTCAGCTCACAGCTAAAACAGTTGATAATCTTTTCTAATAAATAAATATATAAATAAAATTGTTTGCAAACAAATCGCGATACAATTGGAGGGGAACTGTCTGTCTTTAGAAAAGTTTACGTGGTATTTTCTTTTCATCTTGCCTCTGGTCAATGTGTATTATGGTTGTTTTTGTATTGTTTATATGGTTTGTTTTTTGTTTTAAGCGGTGAAACATTTTGTCTTTGATGTTTGTGTGTTACACCTGTTTTCAGAAAGTGAACTGGTGTCTCATTCAACTCAACTGCGGTTTCGTTCAGATATATTTATTTAGTATAGTTTTACAAAATTAAAGTCAGGCCATTCTGTATTTGCTTCAAAATTTGAAATTATGCAGTCTAATTTAGATTAAAAGCTGCTCATGTTGCATGTATGCTGCATTTTTGTATGGATGATGATTAAAATGCAGTGGTTGCCTCTCACAGACAAAGCCTTAGTTTGTTTAAATGAAGAGATTTCTTTTATTTGTGTAACTCACTTATTTTTATTTGGTGTTTGTTGTAAAAATTTTATTTAGTTTTGTTATATTTTAATTTCACAAATAAACGTGCAGCGATAGCCTAATAAAAGGACACCTTCTCATTTACTGTATAATGTCTTTAATCCCATTTTGTTAAAAGAAAATCGTTAGAAAATTGAATTGTGAAATCAAAATCATGAATCGAACTTGCAACCATAGTTGCTTTTAGGAAACACACCTTGGGTTTTTGTTGCATTGTCAGATACTAGCTGCGTTTTAATTACCCTTCAAATAGGCAAATTTTAAATTTGTGGGTCCTTTTTGTATTAAATTGTATTTTATCATATCATGAGACTTATGTATGCACCACTACCATGGATGCAATACAGGTGCATCAAAAAATTAATTAATGAAATACTGCATCGCGTGTTGAATTAATATGAAACATGGAATCTGCAACCTGAATTGTAATGTCATTTCAGACACATGCATTTTATTGTGTCCAGTTAGATGAGGGCTGTTGCAGTAACATTGCATTGGTCTCTACAGCATAAGCATGCATAATGAGTGATGACTACAGAGCTGATAGTGTTGGAGGGCACACAGATACTGTTGTGCGGTTCTAATAAAAGACATGGTTTAGTGAAAATTAAGCACAGTCCAGACAGAAAGATGCTGAGAGTGCAGCATTATTCCCTCCCGACCGCCTATCCTGAACTCAGCATTACATCCTCAAGGGCATTCAAAAATCTCCCCCAACAAGTCTGAGGCAACGCCCCATACATCACACACACAGATTATCTCTATCTAAACAGCAGACTAGAAATGTGGGTGGGTAGTCAGTATTTAACTAAATCAAATTTGAAGAACGATTTAAACGACTTTGTCCATATTATAAATGTCAACTAGGTCAAAAACTTTAAAGGTTCAGAACAATCTTATAGGTAGCATGATATTAATTCATATGACTCTGGCTGGTATTATTGATATCACTGTGATAAAGAAATCAAAATTAAACCCATTAATCTCTCTCATCGGTTCTAACACACCACATGACTTCACAACATTTGGGGTGAGTTGGTATTTGAGGTTTGTAGGGCTCGCAAAATTTAAAAGTCCCTGGTAGCCCTTCGGGTAGGAACTCTTTAAATTTTGGTAGCCTAAAATTAATTTAACTAGCCAAAAAAAAGAAAAAAAAAATTAACTATGCATCCATTCTAAGAAAATATTTAGTGTGCGATTTTGCTGCTAAAGGATGATCTGCAAGGTACTACATGTAAAAGTTAAAATGCTTTTTCAATGATTTTTGAATTATTACTCAATATATTTAATAAGGTATATAGCATACAATAAATGTTTGTTATTAGTTCAGTCAGACTGCATTTGTCAGCTCTTAAAGTGCCTTCTTGAGCATCAGTGAATGCTTGCACCAATTTAATAGTGGTGTATGAGTCCCTCTGTTGTCTTTAGTCTGAAAAAAAAAGGACACGAAAAAAAATAAGATCTCAAATGCGTAGTCACTGCTGGAAAGGGTTCAAATATGAAGATGCTGGAAACCAAAGCATGTGCAGGGCCTGGAGGATTTTTCTGAAGAACAGTGGACAGTTTAACTGCTCAAAACAAACAAGAGATTCATGAAAACCTACCACAAAACATAAAAACAGTCATGAATTTTTCCAGTTAACGATTCACAGCTTTAGCACAGGTAAACTTTAGACCAGGGTCCTTTTTTCTTCCAAAATTTCTTTGAATTGAGGTATTGTTTTGTTTTGTGGAATGTATTATTCTGTGGAATGTCTTATTCTTTAAAGTAATCTTATTTTGTTAACATTATTAACATTTTGCAGGTTCTGCAAGATAAATATAAACCCATGTGAAAAAAGTACACTTTCATAATGTACTTAAAGTGCTCTATTTTTGTGCACTAATTTTGTACTTGATATACTAAAATTGATTTGGTACTTCTTAAGATAAACTTAAGATCATCTAAGTGTACTCAACTGTGCTATTTTGGAACGCCGTGAATACGAACCAAAATTGGCTTTTAACATACTATCTCTGCATTTAAAAAATGTATTTAGTCATCACAAATACACATTTTCACAGCAAAAAACAATATTCTGAGAGAAGAAAGAAACAAAATGTAGACACTACATTGAAGACAAAAGATTTAGACTCCCTCCGAATGTTATGGTAGAGAGGGAACATTTTCATTCCCACAGCTATGTGCTCTATTGGCCTCCATTCCCAAAACAAAGCCTTAAATACAAGCTCAGTTTGTGCCCTCTGACTTATCACATGGCCAGAAATCTGCAAACCGCATGCAGTGGAGAATGCAGATGTGACACTAAGCAGCACGGCTGTACTTAATGCGTTCTTAGCATTTATGTCATTTGTTTAGAAATAGCTTATTTTTGTTGTTGTTGTTTTTCAGAGGGAGTCATTCCTGACAAATGTTTAATACAAGAAGCAGATAAATACAGGAAAAAATCAAATGTTGTAAAAAAAAATGCAGAAACTTGCAATAGCATCAATGGTTAAAGGCTAAAGAAAAACATTTCGCAGGAACAGCTCCTCAGCATTGCATGCTTACAGGTCTGGAGTCCAAGCTTCAGGTCAGTGGAAGCTCATTCAATCTAACTCAAACTAAAAATTCTAAATTAGGCATTTACACGAGATCAGTGAGACCAGATGTCTTGCAAATTTAAAACAATAGTTTTAGGCATAAATGGAACAATGGAGTCTAAGAGTCTATACTTAATGTGCTGAGGAGTTGAAACAAGTGTGTTTGATTAAGGAGACATGCATAGTGCTCTACTCAGTTCTAAAAGTTTCTATTCTATTCCTTCAAGAACACAGCATAACACACACACACACACACACACACAAACAAAAACAACAACATTGGTTTCTTGTGCAAAACAATCTGTTACTTCTCTGACTGCATTTGATAGCTTGTGACTGTGACAACTTCACTCATCTTATTCATACCCGGAAAACAAAACAATGGACAGAGCAACACAGTGTGCCAGTCAGTGTCACTTGAAGTCAAATTCTTGTTAATATTGCACAAATTATTGCAAACCTATACGAAAGAGTTGCACATTAACAAAGACATTAGAATCATCCTTAGAATTATACCGATAGTGAACATATCAGCAACATTAACAAAGACATTAGAATCATCCTTAGAATTATACCGATAGTGAACATATCAGCATATTGTCTTATATGTACCTTCAGTGCAGTCTCTGCATCCAGTTGCTAGGAGGGCATTCTCGAGTCCTAAATACCTCTTCTCCCTCAGTGTGATTTTTTTAAACCTGTACTCTTCCATATGAGCCCTACCTTTCCACTACCTTTCACTCTGTGACTCTGATAATATTTCACATACAGTTGCTACAATTCATAGTCCATGCATCTGTTTTGTAGCTGTTTCAAGTTGGTTTGGAATGTTAACATTTAAGGGGTTCATTGCAATACAAATCACATTCCGTCAACAATATATGTTTTGTTAGTAATATGTGGCAGAAGGTGGTAATAGAAAAAAATGCATACTATTATGATGTGAAATTACCCTACAATGACACCTTTTCACTCAAACCTTGCAGTGTTAAATTTAAACACACTTCTCTTTAAAGAACTACATGTAGAAGGGCTTGGGAGATCAATAAAAAACATACAGATGTGCTCTAAAAAAAAAAAAAATACGAATAAAGCAGTAGAATACTGCTGGCTGGTTACATGCTGTGAATGCAATCACATGCTCCTAAAAGTTGTAGAAATGCATTATTGAAAGAGGCTAGAACTACCACAAATCAATACTACTGTAGCTAGTCCTATCATCAAACCACATCATCGTTTCCAATAGCAACAGAGCACATCCTCTATCTCGGTGCTGAAGCTCCGAAAACACTGCACATTTCAGATGTCACCTTAATCAGACACACCTGATCAGCTCACTGACTCCTGAAGTGGGTGTGTCAGATAAGCAGAGATACTGTAGAAGACGTGCGGTGTTGAGGAGGGAGAACCAGTGCTGGAGACCGCTGCGCTACATTCCTCTGCGGCGTTTTTACTACGAACGGCATACGTCACCAAACATGCAAAGCTGCCGCCAGCGGCTCATTTCCCGCGAAAATAAGACATTCGAACGAGTTGATTTTTTTGAAGAAGAGTTCTAAATTTGAAATAAGACAAACGCCGCCAACAGAGCCCAATCATTCACAAACACCATCCGTGTCCATTTACAACTTCCACAGTCGTTCGCCGCAGAATAAGTCGGGCATATGACCTCACTGCATGTGAAATACAATATGCTTGACAAAAGAGATTTTCCTCTATTAGGGAACCAGGCGATCGATTCTCTTTACACACATCATTAGAAAATAGTATCTTGTTCGTCCACGAAACAGCATCAAAATAAGCCCGAACGCGAGCTGTCCTTGTCTTACCGTTACAGTAGCGTTCCTCATAGCATTAGATGCGGTTTGGCGAATCTCAGCTGCGCTTCCCGGCTTCAGGAGGCTTTTCGTAAATCTCCGGGTCGATTCCGCTGCCATTTCTTCATCGGTGCATTCAGGGCTAAAATCTGCAGTATGTGCCACGAACAACGCCGAAAGCGAAAGCTTTCTGCTTTCTGCAGACTGTAGATGCGCGTCGCTCTGCTCGCTGTCTGCTCCACTACGGCGCGGTGGGCAGGGCTCGGTTTACTCAGCACTCACACAGATATCAGCAGATGTGGATCATGTTCCTGCAGCAAATCGTTTTAAAACCATTCCCAAGCAATAGTAACAATGTAATAATAAGGCAAAGCAAAGTATTCAGGGTGTTGCAGGCAGACAGACCGATCCTATCAGCATGATGCCCAATGTGTTTCGTCTAGGTCAACAGATCAAGTGCATAACCTCCGAACGAGAAATATTATAGAAGTAATAATTAATATAACACTAGATGCAACGTTTTTAACGGCTGATTCCTCATGTTGGCAGATTATGTAAAGGTGCGGGTAAATATATTTACAGAGATGTGTGCATACAAAAAAGTAGTGAATTTCGGTGAATATGCCATTTTAAGTAAACTGTCTAGTAGTGTGCGCGAGAACATTTGTTAGACTTTGTCGCCATCGCGCGTCATAAAACACAAACAGAACATACTGTGATAGAAATAAAATTATCTTTTTCTTTTGCATAACGATGCATTAAATAGTGCCTAAACACATCTATATTGCTATTGTGCTATTCATGCCTTTACAAACATGTGTGATGTTGTTTCCAATTAAATTAAACACAGATAACATTAAATGATATTTTTCAACAGGCTATATTAATAACTCAAACCCCCTTTCAGTATGTAGTTCTTTTTATTCATGTTTGTAGTTCTGAACCAAATCCTCCTCCAGAGCTCAGTGGGCTGTGGGATCTTTAAAAATGATTAGATCACAGAAACCATTTCTGGACAGGTAATTACGCTTCAGTTTATCAACATCTTCACAGTTCTCTGATGTGGGTTAATAGTCACACAGACATGAAAGTAAACAAATAAGTAACATAATATTAAATAAAGTATTTGTATTTCTAAAGTTCAAGTGTTTTGATAATTGTTTATTTTATTTTATTATTCTTTTTTTCACTATGGTACATAATATTCAAATCTACAGTATTCAATTTTGGAGTTAGGTCAAATCTAATCTAAAATTAATCAAAAAGTAGTCAGAATACATTAGCTAATATGTGTAATCCAGTAGATTTGGTTACTAAAAACAGATTTCAACAAAACAAACATACACCAAAGGCAACCTGAGTAAACACGAAATGCGTATAAAAAAGATGCTATTTATTTAAGCAAAAAAGAAAATAAATAAAAATGTTATATAATACTGCAGTGTAATGGGATACTGTGTATTTGTAGTTCCCTTATCAAAAGCTACACTCGATGCTGCGCTCAATAGCGCTAATGAGAACATTCTTTGTTCGACCGGTTGTGAAGCACGTGTGTCAAACACGCCAAGAATTGGCTTAAATAACCTCGGTAGGTGATGTCACATATTACACGCACCTGCAGGTTATAAATAGATGTGACACGCGTTTTTCAAAAAGTACGAGCCAGCAGATTCTCCCTCGTTAAGATCCTGGGGGTCGCGTGTCGATCTGGCCGAGACGCGTGGGATGACTCCGCCCCTTTCCCTCGCGCTCTCGCCAGATCATGAAGCCCTCGCGTCCGTTTCTCAAGCGCGCCCCGGCGCTTCTTCTGAACGGACTTGAGCACAGGCGGGTCCATCGATGAGGAGGCGTTTTTAGAACTTCGCCGAGCCACAGATCTGTCTCTGCGTGCGACTAAGCAGACGGCCCGTGCCATCGGCCGTTCTATGCCTGCTATGGTCTCCACGGAGTAACATCTGTGGCTGAACCTCACGGGCATCAAGGAGAGGGATCAAGCTTTCCTCCTTGATGCCCCTGTCTCGCCTTCCGGCCTTTTTGGCGATGCCGTAAACACTGTCGCCACTAGGTTTCGGGAGGCGAAACGCTATGAGGAAGCGTTTGTGAGGTTCCTCCCCCGCCGTGCTCAAGTGTCGGGACCGTCGGCCACCCAGTCCCGACCAAGTTCGGTTTCTCTGAGGCGAGAAGCCCAGAAGGAGAGTGTGGCAAGTCGTGCCCCCCCTCGAAGAGAATGGGGAGCGGCTCGCCGCACCTCTCAGCCCGCCTCTAAGAGACCGGACCTGCGGAGCATCATCTCCGGCAAGAAGAAGTCCTGAGGCTGGCGCGCCCAGGACCGTGGGGGTGTGTCCCCTCCGGGAGGGGCGCGTAAAGTTCCAACAGAGAATAGAGACTCCTTCCTGGCACCCTCAAGGGCCCGTTGTTTTATCTCCGCCACCACTGGTGTTTCGGGGAGCAGCGGCCTCCAGCGAAAAGTTAAATGCTCGGTTGCCTCCTGCCACGTTTCAGGACACCGAACATCTAACACCCCCCCAACAAAAGGAAGTGTCAAAATTAGTGCCCCTTTCGGAGAAGATGGCAGCGTGGAAACTACTGCCAAATATCTCCCCATGGGTAGAAAAAAGACTGTAGTGAAAGGCTACAGGATTCAGTTTGCGTATCGTCCTCCGCGTTTCAACGGCGTGGTCTCCACTTCCGTGAAACCGGAACGAGCGCATTTGCTGACACAGGAATTGCAAACTCTACTGGACAAAGGGGCCATAGAACATGTTCCCCTGCCAGACAGACAGTCAGGCTATTACATCCGGTATTTTCTTGTTCCCAAGAAAGATGGTGGGTTGGGTGGTTTTTTAGATTTTTAGGTGTTGAGATGGTGGTTGCGAACATACAACTTCAAAATGTTGACAATCAAGATGATTGTGTCTCAGATCCAGTCAGGCGATTGGTTCGTGACTATCGATCTCAAGGACGTGTATTTTCACATCAAGATCTTGCCACAACACAGGAAGTTCCTGAGGTTCACTTTCGGGGGTGAAGCTTACCAGTATCGGGTTCTTCCATTCGGCCTAGCTTTGTCACCCCGCACATACACGAAATGCATGGATGCAGCTCTGGCTCCTCTACGACTCCAGGGCATCCGCATTTTGAACTATATAGATGACTGGCTGATTCTGGCTCAGTCTCAGGAGCTAGCGCTTCGACATCGGGATGTCGTTCTAGCTCATCTCGAATCTCTGGGGTTGAGACTTAACGCCAAGAACAGCGTTCTCTCACCTGTTCAGAGGATAACGTATTTGGGGGTGGTATGGGACTCGATCGCAATGCGGGCACAGCTGTCTCCTGCACATGTTGAAGCCATTCTAAGCACCCTAAAGAACATCAAGCTAGGCCAGAAAGTCCCTGTTCATTACTTTCAGAAAGTTTTAGGTCTCATGGCAGCTGCATCCACGGTGATACCTTTGGGCCTCCTGCACATGAGATCATTTCAGTTGTGGCTCAGAGCCAGGGGATTTCATCCAAAGGCCAATCCCCAGAGGCGAATAAGGGTTACGTGCCAGGGGCTTCATACCCTATCTATGTGGTTCAGACCCCGGTTTCTGACTTTGGGTCCCACTCTAGGTCTGTGTTGTCATCACAAGATGCTAACGACAGACGCTTCCCTCACGGGCTGGGTAGCGGTCTTGAATGGCCGTCCAGCCCAAGGGATCTGGAGAGGTCATCTTCTCGAATGGCACATCAATTGCCTCGAAATGAAGGCTGTATTTCTGGCGCTGAAATACTTCCTCCAGCAGTTGAGAGGCTACCATGTCCTAGTGCTGGTAGACAACACATCGGTAGTCTCTTACATAAATCGCCAGTGTGTACTGCGGTCGCGCCGCTTGAACGAGTAAGCGCAGCAGGTTCTGCTTTGGGCACAGGACAAGTTCCTGTCCCTCAGGGCGATTTTCATTCCGGGGCATATGAATGTAGGAGCAGACTTGCTGTCCAGACAAGCTGTGACACATGGGGAATGGAAACTCCACCCCGAAGTAGTGAATCAAATCTGGGAAAGATTTTACGAAGCAGAGGTGGACCTCTTTGCTACACAGGAGACAGCACAATGTCCCCTCTACTTTTCTCTGACTCATCCAGCTCCCCTGGGTCTGGACGCGATGGCCCATACGTGGCCCAGACTGCGTCTTTACGCCTTTCCTCCGATTGCTCTGCTCCCGGGAGTCCTGGCCAAGGTCCGTCGACAGGGGGTCTCGCCTCTTACTGATAGCGCCCCGTTGGCCGACCAGAGTCTGGTTCTCAGATCTAATATCCCTCCTCGACGGCTCGCCGTGGGCGATTCCGATCAGGAGAGATCTTCTCTCTCAGGCGCAGGGGACAGTATTTCATCCCCGGCCCGAGCTCTGGAACCTTCACGTCTGGCCCCTGAAGGGGACCAACTAAGAGATGCTGGCCTTTCAGCAAATGTAATAGAAACTATTCTAAGTGCTAGGGCTCCCTCCACTAGAAGAACTTATGCCCTCAGATGGCGTGTTTTCGAGGGCTGGTGTATGTAACACCATGTAGACCCAGCTCACTGCCAAATTGTTTCAGTACTGGAGTTCCTGCAAGAGAAATTGTCCTCAGGCACATGCCCTAGTACTCTCAGAACCTACGTGGCCGCTATTTCAGCTTGCCATGTTTTGATTGACGGGGTTGCTGTGGGAAAGCACCATCTAGTCGCCCGCTTCTTTCGTGGGGGCTAAGCGGTTGAGGCCACCCACTAGAGCTACGGTCCCTTCATGGGATTTAGCCATAGTGTTCGAAGGGCTGGCTGGCACCCCTTTCGAACCATTAGAATCAGCGCCTAACAGGCTTCTGACTCTAAAGATGGTTTTTCTTATGGCCATTACCTCTCTAAAGAGAATTGGGGATTTACAGGCTTTGTCAGTCCTGCCATCCTGCTTAGATTTTGCCCCTGGGCGAGTCAAAGCTATTTTGCATCCTCACCCTAATTATCTTCCGAAAGTTCCTTTCTCGACCATACATCCTGTCGTTCTCGAAGCCTTCTGTCCTCCGCCATTCACAACACCGGAGCAGGAAAGACTTCACTTACTGTGTCCAGTACGTGCTCTTCAGATTTACGTCCACCGCACTAGCCAGTGGTGTAAGTCAGAGCAACTTTTCATATGCCATGGGGGCCGCAACCGGGGGGCAGCTGCCACCAGGCAAACAATTTCACATTGGGTGAGGGATGCTATTGCCCTAGCCAACGAGGTGCGTGGTCAAACTTCGCCTCTAGGAGTTAGGGCCCATTCAACCAGGGGGGTTGCATCTTCCATGGCTTTAGCAAGAGGCGCGCCCTTGCAACGAGTGTGTGATGCGGCAGGTTGGTCCTCTCCGCACACATTTGTCAGATTCTATAGCTTGGATGTCCATGCTACTCCCGAGCTCGCATGACCTTGAGTCGACATCCCAGAGTCATGTCTGAGACCTCTTCGATGTTGTGCGCACACACTACACAACCCTGGGGGTCCAGACACTTACAGTGCGGCGGCGTTGGTATTCTCGTTCCCATTAGCGCTATTGAGCGCAGCATCGAGTGTAGCTTTTGATAAGGGAACGTCTCGGGTTACTTAACTGTAACCCTGTTCCCTGAAAAAGCGGGAATGAGATGCTGCGCCTCAATGCCGCACTGTAACCGTGTCCGGACGTCCTTTCAGACAAATATTAACCTGAGGGTGTTTCCGTGTCACATCTATTTATAACCTGCAGGTGCGTGTAATATGTGACATCACCTACCGAGGTTATTTAAGCCAATTCTTGGCGTGTTTGACACACGTGCTTCACAACCGGTCGAACAAAGAATGTTCTCATTAGCGCTATTGAGTGCAGCATCTCGTTCCCGCTTTTTCAGTGAACAGGGTTACAGTTAAGTAACCCGAGACGTTACCTTGCATTAATTGGTTCCCGTTCTTATGAAGCCAGTATATTTAAATCATGTGACTGATGCCCATGTGTGTTGATATGTATTTTTGAACCTGTTGTAAAGTGCATTCGATGGCAATTGTTTATGGTCTGCCTCATTATTGAATATGTTGTAAAGTCTGTGTCTGTGTGAAAATATATTTGCCCCTGCTAATTCTCAAATCTATGAAACTATATTTATAATGGGGTTGAGGGGGTGTTTATATGACACCATTTACAACTAAAAACTGAAAAGCTCTTATGCATCTTTGACCTGATCACTGACAATGCTTTGCTTTTTTTTTTTTTTTGCTTTTATTTTACCGTATCCATGTAAAATACAAAAATGAAAAATTTGTGAAAACTGTGATATCATGCGCATGTGTATTACATTCTGCTTTTATAAGCAGAGGTGATGTCCTGTCCATTTTTACTAGAGCAGCCTGTTAGTTCGAAGAGCTTTCCGATTTCAATGAATAATGCAGGATAGACTGGATCCTTCAGCATAGCACAATAGTTTACATTTTAGAAAGATGCCATATTTTGTGAGGGTATCATTTACCCGATTAATTTGTTGGATCCTCATATTAAAATTTTACTCATCAGAGTTGGGCTTTAACAACAGCACAGACTGTGTGCACTGGCCTGAAATTCTTTGCAAGAATTCACTGAAATGCACTATTGGAGATGCAGAGATGCAACCTGGTGAAACATGTAATGCCATTCACAAAGCATGCCTAGTGCTCAAGCATTTCTTGGGGGGTTCTGTGTTATTTTTCATGCCACTTAAGACCCTAGGTTTTACAGGTACATTATAATTGTTATTGAAGATCGTGCAATCATTGTGATAATATTTCAATGCTTTTAATATTTCAGATTAGTAATAGTATATTTAGCAAAAAGGAGTAAAATGCAATTGCCTAACATCTCTTAGATGGTTTGTGAATCTTATGTGTCATATCACAAACATTAAAGCCAAATGGCCTGGATCTGTGCATGACTTAAGAATCTCCAGAAAGTCTCATTTATGGCATTTACTTTTTATCTTTCTAGAAAAGGCAGTATTCGGTCATATTTTACCTGCAATAACAGACATTGTTATGTTTGGTCAGCAGTCCGGACGGTAATTGTTTCTCATCTGGACATCTGTAAAAATAAATTTACATATCACCTCATGGATTCGGATGGTGATCTTTTCACAGAGGAGGAGTGAGTTCTGTGATCCTATGAACCTGGGAATGTGCTGCTCATGTGACCAGTCAATTTTATTTACAAAATTAATTTTATTTACAAAATTTATTCTTATTATTGTGTAAAATGCATTTAAAAATACTTATGTAAAATGTATTCTTATTATTCCAAGCATATTTTATAATATATAATCCTATTTATTATTTGATTATTTAAATTTCCTGTTTAAAAAGATGCGCTATAGTTGTATATAACTATACATGATATAGTTATGTAGCCTATATATCTATTTATAATACACATTTTAAAACTGTATTGCATACCTGCTGCTGTCATAATATAAACCTATTTTGAATGTTTGCATGCTTTTCTTCTCTTTCTGCTCCCAGTCGCTGTGAGCTGTTATTCAAGTTTTTTCAATTCAATTCAAGTTTATTTGTATAGCGCTTTTTACGATACAAATCATTACAAAGCAACTTTACAGAAAATTAAGTTTCTACAATATTTAGTAGAAGCTTATCAGTGGTGATTGTCAGTTCATGTGCATATAGCAGAAATGTTCAGAAAAATCAATAAAAAGACGTAAACAAACAGACGATTAACACTATTAACAGCAATTATGCAATCAAACTTAGAGCAAAATGTGGTAGTTCTGTATGTTGTCTCTGGGTTAGCATCATCTGAGGTCCTCTGAGGGGCTGGCATCATCTCTTCTCAGGTGTTCTGGATCCAGACTGGAGCTTGTGTAAATGCAAAGCAGAGAAACAAATAGAGACATAATTAGCGTAGCTGCTGTTCCAGCCAAGTAAAATTAATTCGTTTAACCCAAGCTAAAGAATAATTATGCACATTTGATCAGATATAACTGCAGTCCAAAATTATGAGATGCATTATTTGAATGCTTGGCCAAAGAGGTGTGTTTTTAATCTAGATTTAAACAGAGAGAGTGTGTCTGAGCCCCGAACATTATCAGGAAGGCTATTCCAGAGTTTGGGAGCCAAATGCGAAAAAGCTCTACCTCCTTTAGTGGACTTTGCTATCCTAGGTACTATCAAAAGTCCAGCGTTTTGTGACCTTAGGGATCGTGATGGGTTGTAGCGTGGTAGAAGTCTAGTTTAGGTACGCAGGAGCTAAGCCATTAAGGGCCTTATAAGTAAGTAATAATATTTTGTAACTGATACGGAACTTAATAGGTAGCCAGTGCAGAGACTGTAGTATTGGGGTAATATGATCATATTTTCTTGTCCTGGTAAGGACTCTAGCCGCTGCATTTTGGACTACCTGTAGCTTGTTTATTGAGGATGCAGGACAACCACCTAGCAGTGCATTACAATAGTCCAGTCTAGAGGTCATGAATGCATGAACTAGCTTTTCTGCATCAGGAACAGGTAACATGTTTCGTAGCTTGGCAATGTTTCTAAGATGGAAGAATGCTGTTTTTGTAACATGGGAAATATGATTTTCAAAAGACAAGTTACTGTCTAATATAACACCCAGATTTTTTACAGTAGAGGAAGTAACAGTACATCCGTCTATTTGCAAATTGTAAACTACGAGATTCTGTGTAATGTTTTCTGGTCCAATAAGTAATATCTCTGTCTTATCTGAATTTAATAGGAGAAAATTATTGGTCATCCAATCTTTTACATTTTTAACACACTCTGTTAGCTTAGATAATTTAGAAGTTTCACCTGGTCTTGTTGAGATATATAGTTGAGTATCATCAGCATAACAGTGGAAACTAATCCCGTATTTTCTAATGATATTACCAAGGGGCAACATGTATATTGAAAATAGCAGAGGACCTAGGACAGATCCTTGTGGCACTCCATATTTTACTGGTGATAAATGAGATGACTCCCCATTTAGATAAACAATGTGGTAGTGATCAGACAGGTAGGATCTAAACCATCTTAAAGCCTGCCCTTGGATACCTGTATAGTTTTATAAGTATGTCGTGATCTATGGTGTCAAACGCAGCACTAAGATCAAGTAAAACTAGCAATGAGATGCAGCCTTGGTCTGATGCAAGAAGCAAGTCATTTGTAATTTTAACAAGTGCAGTTTCTGTGCTATGATGGGGCCTGAAACCAGACTGAAATTCTTCATAGAGATCATTTTTTTGCAGGTAGGAGCACAATTGAGCAGACACAACTTTTTCTAAAATTTTAGACATAAATGGAAGATTTGAAATGGGTCTGTAATTTGCCAGTTCACTAGGATCTAGTTGTGGTTTCTTAATAAGAGGCTTAATAACCGCCAGCTTGAATGGTTTTGGGACGTGACCTAAATATAACGACGAGTTAATAATATTGAGAAGCGGTTTTTCTGCTACAGGTAACAACTCTTTCAGTAATTTAGTGGGTACAGGATCTAATAAACATGTTGTTGGTTTAGATGCAGTGATAAGTTTATTTAGCTCTTCCTGTCCTATAGTTGTAAAGCACTGCAGTTTATCTTTGGGTGCGATAGATAAACCTAAAGTATTAGACGCTGTAGAATCTACATTTGTTATTGTATTTCTGATGTTATCTATTTTATCAGTGAAGAAATTCATAAATGTTATGAAGTATTGTTCTTTTAAATACTTTCCAGCATTTCAGAAATAAATATGTGTGCAAATTACACTGAAGTACAACAGTTAACGTACCTCACGGTGTTCGGGAGTGCTCAAAAAGGGTTTAAGCACTGAATTTTGAATCGATTTCTTCTTGTAAACTCAGAGATTTGGTTTCAGACGGCAATTAAATTACCACACAACCTCAGTGTTTGTCAAAAAACAGTAGGTAATTTGGCCAGGGATTTTCACAGGGGTGGTGAGAGAAAAACACCGACATCCTGGATTTGGACGGCAATTAAATCACAGACTAACCCTGGTAAATGCTAAAAATCACGTTCAGTATGCCCCTGAGAAACAATTACCATCCGAAAAGGGCTAAATGGTATATTAGCACTTACTCTGTAGTTCCCTTTGAAGCTTAATAGCTATTAATAGTTACAGTATAAAACTATTAATAGCTATTAATAGTCAGAGTAAATGTTTATCATTTGTACATGATTTGTCTTGCAGTTTACACACTCATGCGGTTTTAAATCATTCCAATGCAAGAAGAGGTGAAAGAAATTATGAAAGAATACCTGTTTTGACAATCATTCTCACAAACCAGTTGGTTATATCTAAAGTGAATGGAAACAACTAAGAGAGAAATTGGATCAGTATATTGGATCAATGCATTCGGTCTTAAAGGGACAGCAGCCTATAAATACCTGTTGCTGTGTCATTAAAGTGGTCATCGGTTTTTCCACAAGTTGATATGATTCTTTAGGGTCTTAATGGTAGTGTAAAACAACACTGTTTTTACCCCGTCAAAAACAGCTCTGTCTACAGCAAGCTGTTTTATTTCATGTCGCTTTAAATGCAAATGAGCTCTGCTGACCCCGCCCTTCTCTTCTGAGCTGCTCTCTGAGAGATGGTAAACTTTAGTCGCATTCATCGTAAAACTTGCTAATTAGCACGTTATGAGAAAAAAGATTCATTAAAAAACCTTATACTCACTTCTTCTGGAGGTGAAGCTGGATCACGAACGATTCACGTGAACATAGACGCATTAAGGTAGATTGGGGGCACATTCTCTTCAAAAACAAACGTAATCCACTGAGTCTTCAGTGGCTCAGATGTCAGGAGTAAATGATGACTGCTGTGTTCATTATTACATCAACAACAGAACAAGTCAAGTCAAGTCATCTTTATTTATATAGCGCTTTAAACAAAAAAGATTGCGTCAAAGCAACTGAACAACATTCATTAGGAAAACAGTGTGTCAATAATACAAAATGACAGTTAAAGGCAGTTCATCATTGAATTCAGTGATGTCATCATGCAGCTCAGTTCAGTTTTAAATGGTATCTGTGCAATAATTTGCAATCAAGTCAACGATATCGCTGTAAATGAAGTGTCCCCAACTAAGCAAGCCAGAGGCGACAGCGGCAAGGAACCAAAACTCCATCGGTGACAGAATGGAGAAAAAAACCTTGGGAGAAACCAGGCTTGGTTGGGGGGCCAGTTCTCCTCTGACCAGACGAAACCAGCAGTTCAATTCCAGGCAGCAGCAAAGTCAGGTTGTGCAGAAGAATCATCTGTTTCCTGTGGTCTTGTCCCGGTGGTCGTCTGAGACAAGGTCTTTACAGGGGATCTGTCTCTGGGGCTCTAGTCCTGGTCTCCACTGTCTTTCAGGGCTGTAGATGTCCTTTCTAGGTGCTAATCCACCATCTGGGCTGGATACATACTGGATCCGGGTGACTGCAGTGACCATCTGACTTGGATACAGACTGGATCTGGTGGCCACGATGACCTCGGAATAAGAGAGATACAGACTAATATGAGCGTAGATGCCATTCTTCTAACGATGTAGCAAGTACATCGGGTGTTATGGGAAGTGTTCCCGGTTCCGGTTTACCTAATTAATGCAGCCTAAAAATCCTTTAACGGATTTGGATATTAGAAGTGTATTAGTATGTTATGTGTAAGCCACAAAGATGGGTTAAAGAGATGGGTCTTTAATCTAGATTTAAACTGCAAGAGTTTGTCTGCCTCCCGAACAATGTTAGGTAGGTTATTCCAGAGTTTGGCCGCTAAATAGGAGAAGGATCTGCCGCCCGCAGTTGACTTTGATATTCTAGGTATTATCAAATTGCCAGAGTTTTGAGAACGGAGCGGACGTGGAGGACTATAATGTAACAAGAGCTCGTTCAAATACTGAGGTGCTAAACCATTCAGGGCTTTATAAGTAATAAGCAAGATTTTAAAATCTATACGATGTTTGATAGGGAGCCAGTGCAGTGTTGACAGGACCGGGCTAATATGATCATACTTCCTGGTTCTAGTAAGAACTCTAGCTGCTGCATTTTGGACTAACTGGAGTTTGTTTAAGCGTGCAGAACAACCACCCAATAGAGCATTACAATAGTCTAACCTTGAGGTCATAAACGCATGGATTAACATTTCTGCATTTGACATTGAGAGCATCGGCCGTAATTTAAATATATTTTTGAGATGGAAAAATGCAGTTTTACAAATGCTAGAAACGTGGCTTTCTAAGGAAAGGTTGCTATCAAATAGCACACCTAGGTTCCTAACTGATGACGAAGAATTGACAGAGCAGCCATCAAGGCTTAGACAGCCTTCTAGGTCATTACATGCAGAGCTTTTAGGCCCTATAATTAACACCTCTGTTTTTTCAGAATTTAGCAGTAAGAAATTACTCGTCATCCAGTTTTTTATATCGACTATGCATTCCGTTAGTTTTTCAAATTGGTATGTTTCGCCGGGCCACGATGAAATATAGAGCTGAGTATCATCAGCATAACAGTGAAAGCTAACACCGTGTTTCCTGATGATATCTCCCAAGGGTAACATGTAAAGCGTGAAGAGTAACGGCCCTAGTACTGAGCCTTGCGGTACTCCATACTGCACTTGTGAACGATATGATACCTCTTAATTCACTGCTACGAATTGATGGCGGTCATATAAGTACGATTTAAGCCATGCTAATGCACTTCCATTAATGCCAACAAAGTGTTCTAGTCTATGCAAAAGAATAGTGTGGTCAATAGTGTCGAACGCAGCACTAAGATCTAATAGCACTAATAGATAGATACAACCACGATCAGATGATAAGAGCAGGTCATTTGTAACTCTAAGGAGAGCAGTCTCAGTACTATGATACGGTCTAAATCCTGACTGGAAATCCTCACAGATGCCATTTTTCTCTAAGAAGGAATATAATTGTGAGGATACTACCTTTTCTAGTATCTTTGAAAGAAAAGGGAGATTCGAGATCGGTCTATAATTAACTAGTTCTTTGGGGTCAAGTTGTGGTTTTTTGATGAGAGGCTTAATAACAGCCAGTTTGAAGGATTTTGGGACATAACCTAATAACAATGAGGAATTAATAATAGTCAGAAGAGGATCTATGACTTCTGGAAGCACCTCTTTTAGGAGCTTAGATGGAATAGGGTCTAACATACATGTTGTTGGTTTAGATGATTTAACAAGTTTATGCAATTCTTCCTCTCCTATAGTAGAGAATGAGTGGAACTGTTCCTCAGGGGATCTATAGTGCACTGTCTGATGTGATACTGTAGCTGATGGCTGCATGGTTACAATTTTATCTCTAATAGTATCGACTTTAGAAGTAAAGTAGTTCATAAAGTCATTACTGCTGTTATGTTGAGAAATGTCAACACTTGTTGATGCTTTATTTTTCGTTAATTTAGCCACTGTATTGAATAAATACCTGGGGTTATGTTTGTTTTCTTCTAAAAGAGACGAAAAGTAATCAGATTTAGCAGTTTTTAATGCTTTTCTGTAAGATAGGTTACTTTCCCTCCAAGCAATACGAAATACTTCTAGTTTTGTTTTCCTCCAGCTGCGCTCCATTTTCCGGGCTGCTCTCTTTAGGGTGCGAGTGTGCTCATTACACCACGGTGTCAGACTGTTTTCCTTAACCTTCCTTAAGCGTAAAGGAGCAACTGTATTTAAAATGCTAGAAAAGAGAGAGTCCATAGTTTCTGTTACATCATCAAGTTGTTCTGAGGTTTTGGATATGCTAAGGAATTGGGATACATCAGGAAGATTACTTACAAAGCAGTCTTTTGTGGTAGAAGTGATGGTTCTACCATACTTGTAACAAGAAGTGGAATTTACAGTTT
The DNA here is from genome assembly GCF_018340385.1 of Cyprinus carpio. Lineage (NCBI taxonomy): Eukaryota > Metazoa > Chordata > Actinopteri > Cypriniformes > Cyprinidae > Cyprinus > Cyprinus carpio. Next base: position 4,938,929 of record NC_056611.1, read on the forward strand.
TAGCTATATGAAGTTTGCACAAAACTAAATAATGATCTGAGATATCATCGCTTGGCTGCATAATTTCAACACCATCAACATCAATTCCATGTGACAGTATTAAATCTAGAGTATGATTTCGACAATGGGTAGGTCCTGAGACTTGTTGTCTAACCCCAATAGAGTTCAGAATGTCTATAAATGCTGATCCCAATGCATCTTTTTCATTATCAACATGGATATTAAAATCACCAACAATTAAAACTTTATCTGCAGCCAGCACTAACTCGGATGTAAAATCAGCAAACTCTTTAATAAAGTCTGTATGGTGCCCTGGTGGCCTGTATACAGTAGCCAGTACAAACATCACAGGGGATTTATCATTAACATTTGTTTCTCTGGATAATGTTATATTAAGCACCAATACTTCAAACGAGTTATACTTGAAGCCTGCCCTCTGAGAAATCCTGAAAACATTGTTATAAATTGAAGCAACACCTCCCCCTTTACCTTTTGGCTCATGTTTATAACAGTAATCTTGGGGTGTAGACTTATTTAAAATAATGTAATCATCAGGTTTTAGCCAGGTTTCTGTCAAACAGAGTGCATCTAGATTATGATCAGTGATCATATTATTTACAAAAAGTGCTTTCGTAGAAAGGGACCTGATATTCAATAAGCCAAGCTTTATCATTTGTTTATCCGTATTGCATCTGTTTTTTATTTGTTGAACCTCAATTAAATTGTTGCTCTTAAATTGGTTTGGACATTTTTTGTATTTTCTAGCCCGGGGAACAGACAGAGTCTCTATAGTGTGAAATCTAGGTGAAAGAGTCTCTATGTGCTGAGAATTAACTGACTTCTGTGACTGGAGGCGGCTAGCAGACGGTCGGTTTAGCCAGTCTGTCTGCTTCCTGACCTGGGCCCCAGTTAGTCAAGTACAAACTCTAAGACTATGTGCCATATTTCTAGAAAGAAGAGCGGCACCACCCCAGGAGGGATGAAGACCATCTCTTTTCAACAGGTCAGGTCTGCCCCAGAAGCTGGTCCAATTGTCTATGAAACCTATGTTATTCTGCGGGCACCACTTAGACATCCAGCCATTGAGTGATGACAATCTGCTATGTATCTCATCACCACGGTAAGCAGGGAGGGGACCAGAGCATATTACAGTGTCTGACATCATGCTTGCAAGTTCACACACCTCTTTAATGTTATTTTTAGTGATCTCCGACTGGCGAAGTCGAACATCATTAGCACCGGCGTGAATAACAATCTTACTGTATTTACGTTTAGCATTAGCCAGCACTTTTAAATTTGCTAAGATGTCAGGCGCTCTGGCTCCCGGTAAACATTGGACTATGGTGGCTGGTGTCTCTATTTTCACATTCCGTACAATAGAATCGCCAATAACTAGAGCACTTTCATCAGGTTTCTCAGTGGGTGCATCACTGAGTGGGGAGAACCTGTTTAATGTTTTGATCGGAACAGAAGAGTGGTGTTTAGACCCACGACTATGCCGCCTCACAGTCACCCAGTTGCCCTGCTGCAAAGGCCCTGTTACCGAAACCGAACAATGTACAGTACTCCCTGAGCTAGACGCATCCAAAGCCGTATCTAGAGCCCTCACATTCTTACTGTCCTCAATTAAAGTTTGGATGCGTGTCTCTAATTCTGAAATCTTCTCTGTTAGCCTAACTATTTCCCTGCATTTATCACATGTGAATCCCTCATCACCGACAGAGATAGATAAACTATACATGTGGCAAGCAGTGCAAATAACAATAGCAGGAGAAGCCATTACTCACCGTGCTTGATGAAAGGTTCTTACCACAGTTGTTTGATGAACTTGTGAAAACCGGAGAGAGAGAGTAACGAGAGAGAGGAGAGGAGGAAAGAAAACAGCGATAGGCACAAATGGAAAACGCTAATGACAAGCTAACGAGTTCTAACGCGATGCAGGTGCACTGCACTCGCGGATTTAAAATAAAAGTGAACGATCAAATTAATCAGATTAGATTGATAGATAATATCAGAAAAATATGGTGGGAATTAAGTTATATTTTATCACTTTAAACAACAGAGAGTGATAGTAATATAAAGATTCTACAGAAAAACAAAGCTACACGGAGCTACGATCACAAAACAGCAGCACGGCAAGCAGGAAGCAGGAATAACACTGTCCAACAGCGACACCCACAGGTAGAACACCTCAATCACTTAGGAGTCATTCTTGTCTACATCTGCTCTGGTGGTGAAACAATGGTGGGCTGATGACAGTCACTCAGGGCAGGTCTAAGGTAAGATGCCAGTCCAGTCTGTGCTAAAATGCTACTGTCAATCAAACTATCATGGGAGGGGCCTTCGTCCGCATGACATCACACTGACAGGAATCTGAGATCGGCTTGATTTGAGAAAGGGGAAATGATTTAATGAGAAAAAAAAATAAAAAATTAAAACACTGGGTAGATGTTATCATTGTGTTTTTAGTTAGGCTAGTAGTTTTTTATTATTATATTTTTTTTAGTAGTTTTATTTTTTAAGTCATAAATAGAAAGCAAAGTTACATTGATTTTTTTTCCCTTGATAATCCAAAAAAATTATCTGATCCCTTCAAAAACCACAATATAATCATAAGTTTTGTGGTCTGTTGAACCACTACTAAAAATCAACATGTCTAACAAAATGAGAATATATTGCCTTGTTTCTGCAAAGACATTTAGAATGTTTTCTACAAACAATGTCTGATGTGTTTTCATTTTACATGGCATGAGAAAGTGACATGCTACTCAAAATCAAACAGATTTCCAGAAATGTGTGTACTGTAACTTAAAACAGATTATTAAAAACTTTGTAAAAAATAAAAATAAAAATAAACTTCCTATAAATGGCTGACCTTCCAAAATTCCTCCAAGAGCACAGACAACTTAAATAAATTTTTAGTTTTAGATTTTATTTATCTCATAAATCATGGATCTGAATTTATTTTTTTATTATTATTGAAATTTCAAAATGACTGATATTTATATATTAAGCATCAAACAAATATAATTCTTGTTCAAACATGAATAATAATACTTAAAAAAAAAAAAACTTATTAAAGATTAAAAGACCATTTAAAAATGACTGCATAATCCCCAGTATGTGGCAATAGGTGGGTGGCATGCACTTTGAAAATTGCTATTTAATAAAAGAAGAAAATAAATATGGTGTTCTAAAGAATCAAGGAGATTTTAAAGGGTTGGTTCACCCAAAAGTGAAAATTAGCCCATATTTTACTCATCCTAAAGGCATCAAGGCATCCTTAGGTGTATAAGACTTCTTTTAGACGAATCCAATCTGAGTTATATTAAAAATTGTCCTTGCTCTTCCAAGCTGTAAGCCAGAAACACACTTCACGATTTTTGGCTGTCTCAGATGAAAGATTGGCATTGTGAATCAATTGTGGCGATTTCTGTGATCGTAGCTCCTAATTGGTGTTCCTGTGTCATACAGTGAGAGAGGTTAAAAGGCCGTTGTCACGGTCTTGTGACTAAAGATAGCCTATGATACGGCATGATCATTGCACAGTGTGTTTGCTGGTACAATCCTTGTTTACTGACAAACCAATAAAAATGCGTCATGAAATCAACGCGACATGGCGCTAAAACATAAAACTGCTTACCTCAAGCTCTTATGTCTTCCTCTTTCGCCCGCTTCCACTTCTGTCAACACACTTTATAATGACACTGTGCGAGTGTTTTTTTTAACAGTCCAGAAGTAGTCAAATAAAGTGCATCCATCCATCATAAAACGTGCCTCACACAGCTCCGGGGGTGAATAAAGGCCTCCCATTACCCTTACGAAAAAGAGGTTTATTCAAGTGTGCTATTATTATACTTCTTTTAAACTAAAAATAGAAAAGTATGCTTTTAGTTTACTTTTTATGTACTTCTCAGGAATGGGCTTTATGTACTCCTCACAAATATACATAAAATGACATTTAAGTATACTTGACTTATACTTAAAAAAAAGTCTAAATATATTTGAGCTATACTTGTGCTCCTAGAATCCGTGTTTTCATTGTTATATGGTAGAGGGTGCTACTACACATCTTCTGTATAGAATTTCCAATAAAACACAAGTTAAGAAGTAAAAGAAACAACAGATACTAACACATGTAATCTAACACGATCATCTGACATAAAACAGCACCAAAACTGTAATGTTATGGAATAAAATGTCAACCGATGAAGAGGTTATAATTACAGTCAAGCTTTGCGGTGTTGATCGACTCCATCTACATTTTGATTATCATTCTAAAACCAATTCATAGTCTTTTTTCAGCTTTTTGTTCAAAATGTTATTTCTTTATTTTTTATGTAATTTATTATCATTATTGTGTTTTTTTTTAAGAATGGATTGATTTAGTATAGAATGTTTTTTTTTTGTTTAAGATAAGATACCCTCTTCTTTCTTTGGATGTTTTGAATGTTTTTATTTTAATAAAATATATACAAATTAAAACCTAAATAGGGACATAGTAGTATATTTAAAGTATGATGTAAGGTTCACTTAAAGAAAACTTATGAGTATACTTGCATTATAAAACTAATAAACTAGTAGTTTACTGAGACTACACTTCAAAGTGTACAAACTATTTAATTAGTAAACTATCAGTATACCTATAAGTTAACTTTTAGTATAATTGCAGTACAAACTACAAACATTTGGTAAACTAGTTGTGTACTCAAAGTATGCTACTGTTATACTTAAAGTATACTTAAAAGTATACTTTTATATACTAGGAAATGGGCCAATTTACTCCCAAGGAGTATTGAAACAGTACACTTACAAATATACTACTAGAACACTGATATTTGTATACTTGCTACATAAAGTATACTTAAAAATATACAAACCAGATTCCAAAAAAGTTGGGACACTGTACAAATTGTGAATAAAAACAGAATGCAATGATGTGGAAGTTTCAAATTTCAATATTTTATTCAGAATACAACATAGATGACATATCAAATGTTTAAAATGAGAAAATGTATCATTTTAAGGGAAAAATAAGTTGATTTTAAATTTCATGGCATCAACACATCTCAAAAAAGTTGGGACAAGGCCATGTTTACCACTGTGTGGCCTCCTCTCTTCTTTTTATAACAGTCTGCAAACGTCTGGGGTGTGAGGAGACAAGTTGCTCAAGTTTAGGAATAGGAATGTTGTCCCATTCTTGTCTAATACAGGCTTCTAGGTGTTCAACTGTCTTAAGTCTTCTTTGTCGCATCTTCCTCTTTATGATGTGCCAAATGTTTTCTATGGGTGAAAGATCTGGACTGCAGGCTGGCCATTTCAGTACCCGGATCCTTCCTCTACGCAGCCATGATGTTGTAATTGATGTATGTGGTCTGGCATTGTCATGTTGGAAAATGCAAGGTCTTCCCTGAAAGAGACAACGTCTGGATGGGAGCATATGTTGTTCTAGAACTTGGATATAACTTTCAGTATTGATGGTGCCTTTCCAGATGTGTAAGCTGCCCATGCCACCCGCAGTCATGCAACCCTATACCATGAGAGATGCAGGCTTCTGAACTGAGTGCTGATAGCAACTTGGGTTGTCCTTGTCCTCTTTAGTCCGGATGACATGGCGTCCCAGTTTTCCAAAAAGAACTTCAAATTTTGATTCGTCTGACCACAGCACAGTTTTCCACTTTGCCACAGTCTATTTTAAATGAGCCTTGGCCCAGAGAAAACGCCTGCGCTTCTGGATCATGTTTAGATATGGCTTTTTTTTTGACCTATAGAGTTTTAGCCGGCAACGGTGAATGGCACGGTAGATTGTGTTCACCGACAATGTATTCTGGAAGTATTCCTGAGCCCATGTTGTGATTTCCGTTACAGTAGCATTCCTGTTTGTGATGCAGTGCCGTCTAAGGGCCCGAAGATCACGGGCATCCATTATGGTTTTCCGGCCTTGACCCTTACGCACAGAGATTGTTCCAGATTCTCTGAATCTTTGGATGATATTATGCACTGTAGATGATGATAACTTCAAACTCTTTGCAGTTTTTCTCTGAGAAACTCCTTTCTGATATTGCTCCACTATTTGTCGCCACAGCACTGGGGAAATTGGTGATCCTCTGCCCATATTGACTTCTGAGAGACACTGCCACTCTGAGAGGCTCTTTTTATACTCAATCATGTTGCCAATTGACCTAATGAGTTGCAAATTGGTCCTCCAGCTGTTCCTTATATGTACATTTAAATTTTCCGGCCTCTTATTGCTACCTGTCCCAACTGTTTTGGAATGTGTAGCTCTCATGAAATCCAAAATGAGCCAATATTTGGCATGACATTTCAAAATGTTTCACTTTCAACATTTGATATGTTATCTAAATTCTATTGTGAATAAAATATAAGTTTATGAGATTTGTAAATTATTCCATTCCTTTTTTTACTCACAATTTGTACAGTGTCCCAACTTTTTTGGAATCGGGTTTGTACTTGAACTTTACTTAAGTATACTTAATAAAATAAACTTGAAGTATACTATTTTTTGGTAAGCGCAGCGAAAATTAAATTATCCATATTTAAAACGTTATAAACACTTTTTTCTCACTTCTAACTATTGTAAGCAGAAGCCGTTCCAGCGGGTGATGTAGGTCATTTGTGTAGCGTAAGCTCCAGTGAAACGTGACGAACACGGAAGCTAAGTGGAAAGAGAGCAAAACAAAATGCCGGTCACAAATTAGCAGCACAAAATGAGGATTTGTATAGAAAAATGTCAGAGTATTTCGATATAAGCCAACAGGAGACTGGTTTACCTTTGCTAAAATAAGTAAACTTTGCTTCCTTTGCTCCTGTAAACAAACTACCATATCTCACTGGCGCGTGTGCTTCGCCTACATCCTACATCATCCACCCACAATGGCTTCCGCACACGACAGTGTAGCAAGGTTCTTATGTGGGAAGGAAGAGGACAGGGACGGCTTGACTGCTGATGGTGGTTTTTATTCTTATATACATAGTTCAAACAGATCGCAGTGCACACAGCACATAAACATAAACACAGTTGTGTAATCACTTTCACTTTCGTCGAGGTTTCCAGCTCAGTCACAATCCCACCAGTCAGCAGTCCTTCTCTCTCTCACACACTCCTGTTTCTCCTGGTGTTAAATACTCTCTCCACACCAATTACTGAAACAAGACACGTGACAGGTGTTGGTTATTTGCGTTTAACCCACTCACTCACTGTTTGTCTCCCAACTGTCTCTCCTGCTGCGCTGAACCACGTCCCCCTTGCCACATACTCAGACTCATACACGCCCGACTCAGGCCGTGGAGTCATCTGAACACCCGGTGGACCACCTTGAACTTAAAAGGCTGTAAAGCTAGATACCAACGAGTGATCCGCGCGTTGGTATCCTTCATGCGGTGGAGCCACTGCAGAGGGGCATGGTCCGAATAGAGGGTGAATTCCTGTCCCAGGAGATAATAGCAGAGGGTGAGGATGGCCCACCTGATGGCAAGACACTCTTTTTCAATGGTGCTGTACTTAGTCTCTCTCTTAGAGAGCTTACGACTAATGTACAGCACCGGCCGTTCCTCCCCCTCTATCTCCTGGGACAGGACTGCACCCAACCCCCTGTCCAATGCGTCTGTCTGCAACACAAAAGGGAGAGAAAAATCAGGAGAGTGTAACAACGGCCCGCCACATTGAGCAGCGTTCACCTGGGTAGAAGCCTGCTGACATGGCTCCGTCCACTGGACCATATCTGGCGCCTCCTTTTTAGTAAGATCAGTCAAGGGGCTGGTGAGGTCTGAATAATTAGGTACAAACCTTCTGTAATATCCCGCCAGCCCCAGGAACTGTCTCACCTCCTTTTTGGTCATTGGGCGCGGACAGGTACAATGGCTGCTGTCTTGTCAATTTCGGGATGCACCTGTCCATGCCCCAGGTGGAACCCCAGATACCTTACTTCCACATGCCCAATCGCACACTTCTTCGGGTTGTCCGTGAGTCCGGCCCCCCTCAGTGATCTCAAGACAGCCCTCAGATGCTGCATATGCCGCTGCCAATCATTACTAAATATAATGATATCATCTAAATAGGCAGCAGCATATGCAGCATGGGGCCGTAGAATCTTATCCATGAGATGCTGGAAGGTGGCAAATTGGAAGGGTAACAAATTGGTGTAATCCGAACGGCGTTGTGAAAGCTGTCTTTTCTTTGGACAATGGAGACAAGGGGATCTACCAATATCCCTTTGTTAAGTCCAGCGTCGAATAAAAACGAGCCGTAACAAGCCGATCAAGCAGTTCGTCAACCTGCGGCATTGGATATGCGTCGAACTTCGACACAGCATTCACCTTGCGATAATCCAAACAGAAACGAACAGAGCCGTCCGTTTTCGGAATTAAAACTATTGGGCTCATCCAGTGACTGTTGGATTCTTCTGTCACTCCCATTTCAAGCATCGTGCCTAATTCGGCCTGAACTACTTTTTTCTTGTGTTCAGGCAAGCGATACGGCCGACTGCGAACCACCACGCCTGGCTCTGTCTCGATATGGTGCTGAATAAGGTTAGTACGGCCCAGTAGGGGCGAAAACACGTCTGCAAAATCGGCTTGCAACTTAGCTAAATCAGTGAGCTGGGAGGGCGAGAGGTGATCTCCACCTGGTGCCAGAGCGAGAGATTGTGCTAAGTGCCCCTGCAGTTGCCCTGTCCTAAGTGTCCTTGGAATAGAATGAGCCACTTGGAAAAGCATTTGCCTGCGGCTCCTTGGAATGAATAACTGGGTTGTATCTTCTTTTGTCTGAGCGTCTTGGGTCACTTGATACAACCGATCTTTTATAATAGCAAAATACGGATAGGTAAGCGTGCGCGCAGGCTGGAAAGGCTGACTGTTGATGGTACGGACCTGTTCAAAAGCTTGTTTTAACGTCTCATCCTGAGACTGCTCCAGGGCAAAGTCATCGCGTTCTGACTGAATGAGTCTCTCAATTTTGCTCTGTTCCCCTGAAGCCGAACTCAGTGGTCCCCCGTTCAGTCTCTCCCACCTGCACTCGCACGCCCCCTTCCGGTGAATTTTCCACCCAAGAGGCATCCGTGCACAAACAACCCAATAATTCAGTAAACGCTGGCCAATTCGTTCCCAAAATTATCGGATGCCGGAGGTGCAGATTAACTGCCACCTCAACACTATGCTTTTGTCCCCGGAATTGGATAATGACAGGCTATATGGGATATTCCACCACATCCCCATGCACACACTACACCCTAACCAAGCGGCTTGTATCCAATGTCTCAGGTTGAATCAGGCTTTGATGGATCGAGGTTTGGTTACATCCTGAATCCACCAAGGCCTGATAGGTACCCCCTTGATACTCACAGGTATTTGGTACCAGCCGGACATCCGGGACCCGGATCATCATCCCCACCTCCATTACTGGACACCTATCCACAATGTGATCCTGTTAATAGAATTGTCAACATGCCGGCAATGACATTAGCGCTGCTCTAGTGGCAGAGAGTGGGGTAAACGATTGGTGTGGAGAGAGTGGAGAAACAGGACCGGCGTCCGACCCGGCAGCAGTCAGTCCCGCCCCCCTTGGGGGGGCTCTTGGACTCGCGAACTGACCCTGGTCAGTCCCACCCCACCCCCGGGGCGGGGCTCGAGGAGGGCCGGGTGGATAGGACCTAGGTAGAGGGATAGGTCAAGAGAGAGAAGGAGGGGGGAGAGGGGGAGAGAGAGAGACAGATGGCAGAGGTTCGCCGACCACTGGGCATGCCACCATGTGGTCCTCCGCCAGATGGATGGCCGAGTCCAGCGATGTGGGAGGGTGGCACTGGACCCATTCGGCAGTCTTCTTAGGGAGCCGAGTGATAAACTGCTCCAGCACCACACGGTTGATGATCTGGTCCACATCACTTCCCTCAGCCAGTAGCCATTTGCTGCAGGAGTCCCGGAGCTCTTGGGCCATCACGAAGGGCCGACCGGACTCGCCCAACTCCAGGGAACGGAAGCACTGGCGATGCTGCTCTGGGCTCCGGCAGACCCGCTGGATGATGGCCCTCTTGAGGTTGTTGAAGACCAGGAGGTTCTGTACCAGCAGCTGCTGTGCTGCCACCTGAGATTCACCGGAAAGTAAAAGGATTAATCGCATCGGCCATTAGTCCCGGGGCCATCCGCATGCTTCTGCGGACTTTTTGAACAGATCGAGAAATGCTTCAGGGTCATCCTGCGGTCCCATCTTATTTAAGGGCAGGTGGGTGGGCACTACGGGCTGTCCGGTGGCTTCAGTACGAGCCTCCCGATCTATCCAGCTCCGGAACCTCTCGCAGTCCTCCTGCTTGGCTTGAAGGATGGCTTGGAATCGCCTCTCTTGATCATTCCTCAAGTCCAGCAGGGCCTGATGTTGCTCTTGATGCAAGACCACGAGGGATGAGATGACGTCCGCAAATGGTGGGGAGGACGGTGTTTGCATGGCGGCGGCTCACCTTCTTCCTTCCCGGGTTTCGGCACCAGTGTAGCAAGGTTCTTGTGTGGGAAGGAAGAGGACAGGGTCGGCTTAACTGCTGACAGTGGTTTTTCCTGGTGTTATATACTCTCTTCACACCAATTACTGAAACAAGACACAGGTGTTGGTTATTTGCGTTTAACCCACTCACTCACCGTTCATCTCCCAACTCTCTCTCTCGCTGCAGACTTCGCTGAATCACCGCCACAGACAGCAAAGACTATAGAATACCCAAGACATGTCACTTGTATAGTTTTGAATGGAGAAAAAAAGCGATGCTCAGTATGGCTGCTCTGTCGAAAGAAGTCCCGCCTTCAGTGCAAAAGAACAAATCCCTAATCGGTAGGGTTGGGTATCATTTGAATTTTATCGATTCCGATTCGGATTCTGATTCTGCTTATCGATTCCGATACTTATCGATTCCTAGTTTCGATTCTAATAATAGTTTTGAAGATAAAAAATCCAATATTAAAAAAAAAATTAAGTCAAACATTGAGATGTCAAACATGTATTCTGTCTTTTTACAAAGCATTCTGTTGCAGCTGAATAACATGAGCAAAAATCAGCAGCCTACAAAACACTGCAAGATGAATTTTGCCTGTGCTTCAAAAAAAAAAATACCATAGCAAAACAACTCGATTAATATAAATTTCAGATATTAAAGTGTTAAAGACAAGTAAACAGTCAGTAATAAGATAGGAACAAACAAATCAATTAGCAACATCATAAATAAATACAACTAAACAAAATTTCAGGTACAGAAACTGTAATTAAAAGTTTAAAAACACTGCATAGTTTTATTTTTACAAATAAAATAAAGATTAATCAATTAAAGTTATTAAATATATTCAGTCAAGATCAGTGAATGATTTTCTTTTGTTCTTTGATTAACATTAATGACAGGCAGCACGTTCATTAAGTTGTTGTCTCTTTAAGCAAGTGTGTTTTTTGAATGTGTGTTTTCTTTCTCATCTGTTTACATTCATGTAAGACAAAAACGGCTGTGTTTATGATGATATACTGATGTAGTTTTCTGTATATTGGTCGCCAAATATGAAAGAAGTCAGTTTCGGCTCGGAACAACCTTTTCTACAGTGGAAATACACCGAACGGTCCGAGAACGCACACAAACCGGGACCCTGCAGCGCGACCGCCGACTGCTGCTGTCTGTGTACGCGCTTGCATTTCATGTGCGCTGCACACAAACAGGGCGCAAATTTTTTCTGTTCCTGCACTTAATTGTTTTTAATCAAATTGAAATGCAAACGCAGGAATCGTTAAGCAGAATCGGAATGCACGCGTCTTATCGAATACCTGGTTCTTGGAAATTTGGAACCGGTTCTAAAATGGAACCGGTTTTCGATACCCAACCCTACTAATCGGTAAAGTGGCCGCCGAGTGACATGACTTGCCTTAACCCTTTGATGACAGTCAGCGGAAGTGACTAATAATGTGACTTATAAAAGTGTTTATAATGTTTTAAATATGGATATATATATATATATATATATATATAGGTCCTTCTAAAAAAATTAGCATATTTCATCCGACCAATAAAAGAAAAGTGTTTTTAATACAAAAAAAGTCAACCTTAAAATAATTATGTTCAGTTATGCACTCAATACTTGGTCGGGAATCCTTTTGCAGAAATGACTGCTTCAATGCGGCGTGGCATGGAGGCAATCAGCCTGTGGCACTGCTGAGGTGTTATGGAGGCCCAGGATGCTTCGATAGCGGCATTAAGCTCATCCAGAGTGTTGGGTCTTGCGTCTCTCAACTTTCTCTTCACAATATCCCACAGATTCTCTATGGGGTTCAGGTCAGGAGAGTTGGCAGGCCAATTGAGCACAGTAATACCATGGTCAGTAAACCATTTACCAGTGGTTTTGGCACTGTGAGCAGGTGCAAGGTCGTGCTGAAAAACGAAATCTTCATCTCCATAAAGCTTTTCAGCAGATGGAAGCATGAAGTGCTCCAAAATCTCCTGATAGCTAGCTGCATTGACCCTGCCCTTGATAAAACACAGTGGACCAACACCAGCAGCTGACATGGCACCCCAGACCATCACTGACTGTGGGTACTTGACACTGGACTTCAGGCATTTTGGCATTTCCTTCTCCCCAGTCTTCCTCCAGACTCTGGCACCTTGATTTTCTGAATGACATGCAAAATTTGCTTTCATCCGAAAAAAGTACTTTGGACCACTGAGCAACAGTCCAGTGCTGCTTCTTTGTAGCCCAGGTCAGGCGCTTCTGCCGCTGTTTCTGGTTCAAAAGCACACGCCTGTGCACGGTGGCTCTGGATGTTTCTACTCCAGACTCAGTCCACTGCTTCCGCAGGTCCCCCAAGGTCTGGAATCGGTCCTTCTCCACAATCTTCCTCAGGGTCCGGTCATCTCTTCTCGTTGTGCAGCTTTTTTTTGCCACACACTTTTTTCCTTCCCACAGACTTCCCACTGAGGTGCCTTGATACAGCACTCTGGGAACAGCCTATTCGTTCAGAAATTTCTTTCTGTGTCTTACCCTCTCGCTTGAGGGTGTCAATGATGGCCTTCTGGACAGCAGTCAGGTCGGCAGTCTTACCCATGATTGCGGTTTTGAGTAATGAACCAGGCTGGGAGTTTTTAAAAGCCTCAGGAATCTTTTGTAGTTGTTTAGAGTTAATTAGTTGATTCAGATGATTAGGTTAATAGCTCGTTTAGAGAACCTTTTCATGATATGCTAATTTTTTGAGATAGGAATTTTGGGTTTTCATGAGCTGTATGCCTAAATCATCAGTATTAAAACAATAAAAGACCTGAAATATTTCAGTTGGTGTGCAATGAATCTAAAACATATGAAAGTTTAATTTTTATCATTACATTATGGAAAATAATGAACTTTTTCACAATATGCTAATTTTTTTAGAAGGACCTGTATATATATATATTTTTTTTTTTACGAAAACACATTTATTTGCTTCAGGAGGCCTTTATTCACCCCCCAAAGCTGTGTGAGGCACGTTTTATTATGGATAGCTGCACTTTATTTGACTACTTTTGGACTGTTGGAAAAACACCCACCCAGTGCCATTTTAAAGCTTCGAAGAACAATTTTTTTATATAAATCCGATTGGATTCGTCTGAAAGAAGAAAGTCTTATACACCTAGGATGCCTTGATGGTGAGTAAAACACGGGTTCATTTTCATATTTGGGTGAACTAACCATTTAATCTGCTTTCCTCTCTTTTCTCTTATGTATTTTTTCTTATTCTTTCCAGAACCTCTGGGGACATATAGTGGTACAGTTCCACATTACATTCAATCAACAAGAAACCCTTCTTCTGACTTGTGGATTTGGCACTCCGCTGAGAATGTATTATTGTGTTCGCCATGATAAACCATGAATAAGAAAGATTTGGGTTAATCATCTGACAGTTCAAGATGTTTACTAACTTTCTGGAATTCCCCACAATTCTGAAGTAACACCACAACCAGTTTTCTTGTATCTTATTTTGTTCAAATTCATCACCCCACTCTCATATTCACTCAGTTGTGTGCCTCTCTCTGTGTACCACATGAACAACTCTTATTAGAGTTGATGTGTATCATTGTAATATTCTAATCCCAATAAAAGCTTTCACGTAACAATATCTTTCTGTTTCATCTGTCAATTATCAGTTTGAAGTGTTGATGTTCTGCTTACATGTCACAATATGGTACAACTTAAAGAGAAAAAAAGCCCAAAAAGATAGGTAAAGCAGCTGGTGAGACTTCAAACGAGCTAAAGCCCTTAAAGTGAACCAATTTTTGTTTCATGTCCTGTAGCCAAGGCGGATGCAGAGGACCCTGGGGTCTGTAGTGTTTTTCAGATGAGAGAGTGGATGGGGCAGAGAGGGGAGAGAACGAGAGAGAGAAATGCTTTGTCTGAAGTTCTGTAGATTAATATACAGCTGTCACGGGCCCAAGTATCCACACCTCATCAGAAGCCTTTCATCTCAACAAAAGCATGTGAAGCGTCAGACAGAGAGCACACACACCCACAAGCATGTACACTCATTACACCAACATGCTGCACATATTAAGTCTTTTTGAAATTTAAATAAATATCCGTTTAATATGCATTTAATATTGTCTGTTATGTGTGTGCAGTGTGATAATTCATGTCACTGGACATCCACACCTTGGCCTGCTGACAATAATAACCAGTTTGCTTCTGTGTAATTAAGGGCAAATGGCCTTTCAACAGACATCATGCTTATGAGCCTGAAAGATCAAAAGACTGATTTTAGACCTTAAAAATAAAACTTCTTAATCAGCCACAAAGCGAAGAGGAAGGATCTGTGTGACTCAATGGACATGTTTACACTTAGTATTTCATGTAGCTTTTACCTGGATGTTTTCCAAATCTGCAGTGAAAAGACACATGTAAACAAGTTTGTCATTGGAATATTATCTGATCTCCTGGTCCTGAGGTAGTTGGTGACACATTGGCTACGTTTACATGTACAGTTTTTGGTTCAGTTGGACAGAATATCATTTTTGACATGCGCACACTGCACAAATATAGAATTTCTCACTGTGTTAGCAGTGTTTGCACATAATAACCACTCCCCTACACGGTTTCTTTATTTGTTTTTAACAGCAGAATTAGTATTTATCCATTTATGGATAAATGTAGGCCTACATATAAACTGCTGTGCTGTGCTGCTCATATTTTTTTCATTTATTTATTAATAAAAAAAAATTTATCACGCAAAAAAAATAAAAAGAAAAAAAAAAAGCCCCTCCACATGGCCAAAACGGGTTGCCTGTGGATGAGTATCCAAAACAAGATTGTCCTGCTCCACTTCACAGTTGCTGAGTGAAAGGAGAGTTTTATAATGACAGGACATGCATTTATACAACACTTTATTCAAAAGGAAGAGCCTCTCGTTCTGCGCGTCATACGTCATTACGTTGTTTCTGCGTCATTGCACATGTGCATTCCTTTCAGTTTCATGGTTCAATCCGATCAAGTGTTTACATGCACTCTCAGGAATAAACCACCCACTTCAATTCGATCGAAATTTCATTCCAATCGAGCTCAATCGGATCGATTAAGGTGTTTACATGAATGTATATATAGATAGATATAGATATGGATAGATAGATAGTAGAAAGATAGATAGATAGATAGTCCTGCATTTACATAAGGGTTTTAAAAGAAACCCTATAGGACATTCACAACCAGAGAATGTTTATTTTATAATCACTGACTGCCATTCATTTCAGTTCAGTGAGACCTCACTGTCACAATCTGCAGCTGGAGTGCCCAGGTCGGCCACCAGAGGGCACTCCATTTATTTATTTTTTTTGTGAGCACATGGCTTGTGTTGTGTTTGTTTGGTGCAATGTGCTCTCATTCGTCTTATTGTCTGTCCCCTCCCATCTTGTCAACTCATTATTGTTTAAGTTGCTCCATCTGAGTCTCCCTCGTTACCCTCCTCGTTTGTCTCTCTATTTATTCTCCAGGGGTTTGCAGTCATGGGCTGATCCGTTGTTTGTCATCTAGTATGCTCGTGGCGCATATTATGTCTGCCTGTATTGTTGTCCCTGGCCTGCCTGCCTGTTTTCCCCCTTGGGGTAGTTTTTGTTGTTGTTTTGTTTCATTCTATTATTAAATAAATAACCCATTCTTACTGCAACTTGAGTCCTTGCCTCATCTCCCCACACGCACCTTGACAGAACAAATCAACCAAGATGAGGACTCAGCGGGTGTGCGCCATTCACCTATCTCCACTCTCTCTAGCCCCCTCTGCCAACGCATGCTCCAGCTCAAGGCCTTGAGCTTGAGTTCAGGAGTGCTGCGGAGGGGCTGGACTACAATGAAGCAGCTCTCAAGGACCTATTCAACTAAGCGCACAATGAGGCCATCGGCATTTGGAGGAGGTTCGTCATGGAGTACCTGTCTTTTGGGGCGTTTGTGGACTTTCTAGCCCATAGGGAGAGACAGTCAGTTCCTGAGCCTATTCACAAGATCGCTGCCAGTCTGGAACCTCTTCACCGGGTGGGCCCAAGGCTTTTGAGACTGGCTTCCAGGTTGGCGGATCCACCGTTGATCTCAGCCAGAGCAGCTGGCATTTCCCCGCTGGGCTCAAGACCGGTGGTCCTGGAGGACCTGACTCTGGTGGTCCCCTGTCTGATGGTCCTGAAGGATCTGACTCTGGTGGGCTCAAGTCTGGTGGTTCTGGAGGACCCGACTCTGGTGGTCCCAAGTCCGGTGGTTCTGGAGTACCCGACTGTTGAAAGGCTGTCTTTGCCTTTCACCTCATGGCTGTTTTGTAGGGCTGCTTCAAAGTCCACTCCAGAATCCACTCCAGTCCGGGAGTCTTCAGAGTTCACTCAAGAGCCAGCTCCAGTCCGGGAGCCTTCAGGGTCCACTCATGAACTCGCTCCAGTCTGGGAGCCTTAATAGTCCACTCATGAACTCGCTCCAGTCTGGGAGCCTTCAGAGTCCACTCATGAACCTGCTCCAGTTCAGGAGCCCTAAGAGTCTACTATAGAGCCCGCTCCAGTCCGGGAGCACTCAAGAGTCCACTCCAGAGCCTGCTCCTGGGATCCTTCTGATATCTTTGCAAATATGCAGACGAGATGTTTAAACCAAACGAGTCAAAGTGAATGTTCTTTCACTCCATGTGTCCTGACGACAGACTCGAGCGCGACTGTGTCAGAAATTGAACGCACATCTGTATAATGTATCCAGTGTAGACAAGATAGCAGCAGTGATTGTAATTTCAATTAAAGAGTAAGACTGCTGCGACACTCACATTCAGCGTAATCAAGTGTCAGTCGTTAAGTGACTGAATGCCAGTGGGCGGGCCTATGGTGAGAAGAGGACTATTCATCAAGGTCTTGCTCTGTGTCACAACATGGTGTGTGGAATGAGGCAGGATGACGATGAAGACAAATAGTATAATAATCTTTAATGATTCCACAACAGGGGATAAACACGCACGCAAGCGCACACACACACAGACACACACAAGGTAACATATACACAATACCAGACGAAGACAGACTGAACAGACTACAACTAAAGTAGCGAGGCAAATGAGGATAATTAATGGAACTCAGGTGAACAGAATGACACAATCAGACATGAGGAAAAACTAGGTCATTGGCACATGAAGGAGAAAATACAACAAACAATCCTGAGGTGTGACACTCTGGAGGCAGTGTTTATGTGAATTACTGCACCCAGGTGATGTCACCTTGGCCCTCTGATTCAAAACGAGCCGTTTTTGGAGCTTAATTAAATAAATGCTTTGTTTATAATGAGGAGGAGGATTTAAGCTATGAAAAATGCAGGATGTTTTAATGGTAAAAATACATATTATATGGCAAAAGATCAAGGCAAATTTTATTTCTCATGTCATGACACCATTAATTATGTACTCCATCCGGGAGACTCCAACTTTAGCAAAACAAAGTGTAAAAAGGGTCAGACAGTATAAGAGAAGCACCACTCAGATCTGTTGGTGATGCCAAATTATGACTCTGAAGGCTGTTCAAAATCCTGCTGCATTACTCATATAGTATAAAAAGCCCATGTTCAGTTATTTTTATTATAAAGGCTGTACAACTGTCAGATTATCATTGATTTAAGCCAGTGTGGTTAAATCAGAGAGTGTGTGTGTAACAATATAAAACTTCACAATCACGGGAAGAAGGAGGCGGGAACCAAATAAACATAAAATAGCGCGACAGCCCCTCATGGGCGACTGCCGCGCACAAACAAAAACCAAAACAAAAACAAAAACAAAAACAAAAACAAAAACAATCATCCTTCACTGTCGTCGCTCCTCTTTTGTATCCTCCCAATCTCCTCCGTGGGACTCGAGACCGGTGAGTGGAGCAGGTGTCGCTCATTTCCCAATCACTCCACTCCACTCACAATCATGCCCCACTCGTCACAGTGTGAAAGCAACAATTGCGTCACAAGATAACTAATTTTCTTGATAACATAAGATGTCATTGTGTGCAGCTTAAAATTTTGGTTTTCACCAAACAATTTTTCTTTTCTTTCTTTTCATCTTTTATGTTTGCCATGCAAAAATCAAAGATGAGCAGTGATATGATCTAAAGAAAAGTCCACGTTTCACTGCCAGGCCTACTTGAACTCACTTATCTGTGTGCTCACATCACAGAAGATCAGTGTGACACAGCCCAGGTTTGGCATTAACTCAGACTGGCACTGGTCTCCCAGCATGGGCCTGGCAGCATCAAAGCAGTGTCAGACGCAAATACTGTACATAATATACTGTAGTTCCTGAAAAAGAGACAAGTGAGAAGACCACTGCCAAAATAAAGAGTGGCACCCACTTGAACGCTGTACAGAAGATATTTTACTTCAAATTCCACATTTATTAAATGGTCGACTATGAATTTTATGAGCTGAATTAAGTGTAGACAGTCTTAACACGGGGAATGGGTTTATGCAGCCTGTCCCAGGTAAGTGTGGTTGGTTCATTTCTTTCTGTAATTTTCTATACATTTCTTAATATTACTGATATGTAATAGTGTAGTAAAATTCCAATGAAGCTTTTTTTTTCCTGCAAGACAAGATTAACGGTGGTTAAGACACTTAAAATGCATTACTTTATAGACATGATGACTGCAGTGGATGCAGTTAACAAACTTAGCCTACCTTTGTAATAAATTCATATATGTTTACTATGTAAAAAGCAAATTAAATGTAACAAGGTATAATGGGATGATAGCAGGAATGGGATGATAGCAGTTAACCGATATGCAGTATTGCAGTTATGCTTTTGTTTGTTTGCATAAAGCCACAGACAGACAGTTTATTCTAAATAGTGTGACAATTTTTATAACAGGAAATTATGTTTTAAACTCAAGGAATCAGAGGAAAAATAATTTTGTTTCTAGCCCTTACGGTTCAAAGGTTTCTAGCAGAAATATGAGTGCAAATTTGGCCTGTTGGTGGCACTAGAAAGTTTAAGTTAGAGAATCCAAATTTGTTGAGTTTAATTTTGAGAATTTCCTCTATCTTTTTTGCTGAATTTCATAACTTTTCCGCAAGAGATGTTTTGTAGTGCTATGTTAAAACATTCATAAAATACAGCATTTTACCACAAGATCCAAAATGGCCAACATAGGAAAATTGTGTAGCACTTTATTTTACAGTCCTGTTTCGCATATACAAACTATATACTTATTACAACAATCACAATAGTTGGCTAATGACTAAGTACTGACCCTGAACCTTGATTTATTTTTACTTTCTAAGGCAAGTATACATACTGTAAACTGAAGGATCTGTAAAATAAAGTGTCGACGAAAACTGGGTACCGTTTGATTTGGTATGTTGAACCCAATCTAAAGAAACCAGTAAAGATTTTGTTTGTTTAAATAACACTAGTTTTTGATCTTAGCACATATTATGACAAGTTAAACTGGGCCTTCATGCTTTATAAGCAATTTTTGCTTGTTTAAACAAACACTTTAAAGAAGCCTTATAAATACCTTGGAGAGGCAGCAAAATATTCTTGTAAAACAGCCTTACTATTAAAAAAGAAATAGGACTGAGCAGGACTATTTCAATAGAGAACATTTCTGCACTAGCTGCTGGCAAAGAAAAAGAGAAAATACAAGAAAGAGAGAGAATGTGTCCCGTTATGAGGAGTAATATCCATGTGTTCAACAGAATCCGGGGCATTTCATGCTGATTGCATTATGTAAAAATAAATAAATAAATAATGTATATAGAATAATGCACTTTTCAGAGTCTATCCATCATTGTTTCATCACACTCTGTCCTTTACAAGAGGAGAGAGAAAGAGATGAGGAGGAGACAAAGGGGGGAGTGCCTCTCCTCCTCTTTCTTCTATCGGACACGCTATCATCTTTCTCAGACAGCCAAACAGGAGCTGGTGTAATTGAATTGAATGAGGCTATCTCCGAAATTGCCCACATGAATTCTATTGCATTATGCCAAAAGCGTGACCTGTAGAAAGCAAATGGTGCAGTAATTGTTTTATCTTCTCCTCTGTTGCTGTCCAATAAAAAGTTCATTTGATCTGTATGAAGGTAATAACCAAAACTAACCAAAACTTTCTTCTTCTCGTGAGATGCTTTAATGCATTTGCATAAAATAATTAACCTTTCCCATAAGCAAATGTAATATATGACACAACTGGCATTTTATCTCCAGTGATATTTCCATATATGTTAACTATAACATCATCACATGCATTGTATCCTTTGAAACTATTAGTTATGACCTATGGATATATGGATATATTTGTTATTTACATTTTTTTTGTGGTTTTTAATTCATGTCCTGACTTTTCTCTAGTCTAGAGGCAGGATCATGACAGACCCGTGTTTTGTGTACAAGCACATGGCCTTGTCTTTTGGGCCATGTGCTTGTGTTGGCTCGTTCCCTTGCCCCCCGCCCCCCTTGTTATCCTAGTCTTGTCGTGATTGTCCTATCTGTGCCACCTGTCGTGTCTTGATTAGTTCCCCTATTTAGATCTCCTAGTGTGCTCTGTCTTTTGTCGGTTCATTGTGATTGTTTCCTCAAACTGTTCCTCATATATGTTGCTACCTGTCAGCCTCGTGAGGTTATCCTTGTCATCCCTGAAGAAGTCTTTGTAATATCGTGAGTGTTTGTTTATAGTTAGTGTTTAGTGTCTTTATCTGGTCAGCCCTGTCTTGTTTGGTTATTTAGTCCTTACCCTAGCTATTGTTTTCCCCCCTCGTGGGTTTTGTTTTCCCCTTTTTGTCATCAATAAACCCTTTGTGTTGAGAATCCTGTCTGCACTTGAGTTCCTCCCTTACCAACCCGTAACAGAATGAACCGACCAAAGACCTCAGCAGACAGGAGGTCCTCCAGCCCACTACACCAGTGGGAGTTCCGCCAGCAATGCTGGAAGTCATCCCCCACCGACAGGAAGGGGATCACCCTCCCATACTCTCCCGAGGGTGAGTGGATCCTTCATAATTATGCCCGGCTGTGGGAGAAGTTCTCCCAGGAGGAGCCGCAGGCCTCCCCCCAGAGGTCCCCACCATCGACCCAGCTGCCAGTGATCCCAGAGGGTCGTCTCCTGGCCGTCACAACACTGGGGGAACAGGCAGATTCCCCCCAGAGTCCTGAGGCGCCTTCCACAGCCAACAGTCTCCCCAGGAAGCGAGGGAGACGATTGTCGTGGGAGTCAGCTTCAGAGTCGTCGGCGTCAGAGTCTGCCCTGCCTGAGGCCAAACTCCCCCAACCCGTCTCTCGGTTCCAGCTGTGACCTCTGCAACCGCGGCCAAGGAGGAAGAGGAAGAAGGGGCCTGCCGGTCCTGTGACCCTGTCTCCTCCTGAGCCAGCAGCGGATAGCGCTGGCGTGCCCGAGCCAGCAGCGGAGAGCGCTGGCGTGCCCGAGCGAGCAGCGGAGAGCGCTGGCGTGCCCGAGCGAGCAGCGGAGAGCGCTGGCGTGCCCGAGCGAGCAGCGGAGAGCGCTGGCGTGCCCGAGCGAACAGCGGAGAGCGCTGGCGTGCCCGAGCGAACAGCGGAGAGCGCTGGCGTGCCCGAGCCAGCAGCGGAGAGCGCTGGCGTGCCCGACCGAGCCAGCAGCGTTGAGTCGTGCCCGAGCCAGCAGCAGAGAGCGCTGGCATGCCCGAGCCAGTGAATAAGAGAACAGGTTTCAAGTCTGCTGTCGTGAGGGCGGAGGAGAGAGCCGCGGGCCGACTCTGCAGCAGAAACTTTGATACAGTCTGTCTCGTCTCGTAAGGAGATGCCGGTTTATTATAGCCGCCAAAGCCTTGTCTGATTATTTGTCCCATCTTGTCCAGATCCTGGAAATCCCCACCAGTCCTGTCTTGTCCCCTGACCCTGTCCCCAGAGATCCCGAGCCAACCACAGTTAGTGCTACTCCTGACCCAGTTTCTGTCTCCCCTGATCTTGTCCCGTGTCCTGTGAACGTTGCCCCGTGTCCAGCTGATGTTGTCATGTATCCTGTTGGTGTTTCCCCGTGTCCCGTAGGTGTTTCCCCGTGTCCAGTAGATGTTTCCCCGTGTCACGTGAGTTCTCCTGTCATGTCCTCTGTTGTAAATGGTCCTGAGACCACCTCCCCACCCTAGACCACCCAGACCTGCCCGAACCCCTCGTTGTCAGCCTTCGTCCCGTCCTCCTAAGATGCCTACACCACCCACACCCACCCTGGTCCTTGTCCCCCATGAACTTTGTGGTCCCCCGCCTCCTCCCCCTCCCTGTTTTGTTTTTTCTGATATGCCACCACCCTAACCCTATTTGTTTTGTGTTTTTCATGTTTGCCCTTATTACTATTTGTCATGTCGTGTTGGTTTTTGTCTCTGTCCCAGTCAGTCATGTCCTGCGTTTGATGTTCCCCTTAGGGAGCGTCTGGAAGCCGCTCCTTAAGGGAGGGGTTCTGTCATGGTCCTGCCATCATGTCCTGACGTTTTTTCTCTCTAGTCTAGAGGCAGGATCATGACAGACCCGTGTTTTGTGTACAAGCACACATGGCCTTGTCTTTGGGCCATGTGCTTGTGTTTGGCTCGTTCCCTTGCCCCGCCCCCCTTGTTATCCTAGTCTTGTCGTGATTGTCCTATCTGTGCCACCTGTCGTGTCTTGATTAGTTCCCCTATTTAGATCTCCTAGTGTGCTCTGTCTTTTTTGTCGGTTCATTGTGATTGTTTCCTCAAACTGTTCCTCATATATGTTGCTACCTGTCAGCCTCGTGAGGTTATCCTTGTCATCCCTGAAGAAGTCTTTGTAATACCGTGAGTGTTTGTTTATAGTTAGTGTTTAGTGTCTTTATCTGGTCAGCCCTGTCTTGTTTGGTTATTTAGTCCTTACCCTAGCTATTGTTTTCCCCCTCGTGGGTTTTGTTTTCCCCTTTTGTCATCAATAAACCCTTTGTGTTGAGAATCCTGTCTGCACTTGAGTTCCTCCCTTACCAACCCTTAACACATTTGCCTTAAATCATCCTGGCGACCCATTTTGTACGGTCTGAAAACCTGTGGTCTAGTCCAGAGGTGCCTAATCCTTGGTGGGGGGGGGGGGGTATCACACACACATATATATATATATATATATATATATATACACACACACATGTACACACACACGTACAAAGTTATTTTTTTAAATAAATTAAAGAAGCAAATTACAAACAATAAGACAAATACATTAAATACAAATCCTTTGGGCTTTACTGTCCATCATCCAGAGATGATAATGCTCACTGAAGCGCCTTAAAAATTGTACCATACTGATTATTTTTATTTTATTTTATTTTTTCATACAAAAATACATGAAATCAGTCCTGGAGTAATCAAGAAAAGTAATGGGTTGAAAGTCACATGTCTCGTGAGTTTATATTTCAGATCTGAAGAAGATACCAAGAAAAATTAGATTCCTGCCATTTTTCTGAGACTATTTCTAGCATCCCCCTACCCCTCTTTGAGGAAAAATATTTACCAAATGTATTGCATTTTACAAACTATTTTAGTCATTATACATTCCACTACATAGTTTGTCAATTATAAACAATAGACAGAATCTTAGACATTGTATAAGTGATTTATTTGAGTACTAGAAGAATACTATAAGAATAATTTTTGAGTGATAAAAAGAAGAAGAAGAAAAAAGAATTAACTATGTATGCCAAGTACATACTGTAATTGTTAGACATACAGCATTCACACTGAGAGCTGCTCATACAGTCAGCAATCACATGCTGATGGCCGTTCATACAGCTGGCCATATAGTCAATAATCACACTCTATGGCCATTCATATAGACCACATTCAAACTGATAACTGTCATACAGACAGTAATCACACGCTGATGTGCAGTCATACAGATGGTAATCATGCAGATACTGCCACATTCCCCACAAAACACACACACATATAAAAAACATTGAAGAAAAAAAAAATTTTGAAGAAAAAAGTTACGTCCCCAACAGATGACAGGTGCGTCACAGGATGTGTCATGAGCCATGACGAGAGAGTGCAAGAATTCAAATAAACAATATCTCCATATCTTTGACTTTTGTTTTAGTGGAGGGTCTCATTCTGTTTGTGACACTGTATGCTACAAAACCATGCTGCTTTTTACTACCAAGATGCAGTTTATTTATTGATTTGTCTTGTAGAGTGGAGTAGTAGAGTAGAGCAGAGAGAATGAAGTAGTTTCTACATTTTAGGAGTTAAGTTGATGGTATAACACTAATAAATTTTAGAAAACTCAAAAAACTTTTAAGTTTGTCAAACTTGTGTAGCAGTTTGTTGAGCTAAATGAAAAGGTTATATAGAGTTTCTTCTATAGACCAAAACAAGTATTTTATACTCATTGAAATGGAAGACACTTCACAGAACACATAACATTAATCACCCCAGTGGTGACTTAACAACTAAATGTAATCAAAAACTTTACATTGAGCTAAAACATTTATTAATATTGAGTAACAAATGTTTATGTCAGAAAGCCTGTCCTCAGAATAAACGTTCAGCCATTGTTTTCCTGCCATTCTGCATTCAATGTCACACACACACAACGGCCATATACAGATATATCACTAATGCAAGACTGTTTATTAAATACATCAGTTTCAAGAATTTCTTTGCCAACTCTTGATTCCCTGACTAGAATATGGTCCTTATTTGGCAGCCTCAACCAGCTGAATCTAGATGTAGTCAAACTTCACAGTTTGTTATCATAAGTGGATGTTTTTACAGGGAAAGTTAATCGTCTTTCTCACTTGGCGGTATTATGTCTAGTACAGCTTCACAGTGTTTTCTTTCTTTTACAATGCATTTACAATAAAATACTTTTTTCCCAATTATTTATTTTATCTTATCTTATTTTACCAATTTCTTTTCTTTTTTTATATCGGAAAATGAAAAGAAAGTATGATATGGTAGATCACCAATAGCCTGGATTGTGGAGTTACCTGTTGAGGATCATTCCAGAAAGCATACTTTATTGTTTTATCACTTCAGTTGATTGCATATACAATAGTGGATACATTTGCATTGGGACACTAGGGCCCAGTTTCACAGACAGAGCTTGGACTAAGCCAGGATTAGGCCATAGTTCAATTAAGACATTTAAATCATTTTTATTAACATGCCTTAGAAAAAACATTACTGGTGTGCATTTTGAAACAAAACAAAGGCACTAATATATTTTAAGATCAGTCAGTGCAAGTTTCTTTCTGTTGAAACAGCTCTGATTTACACTTTAGTCTAGGTCTAGGCTTAAGCCTTGTCTGTGAAACCGGACTCTTAACACTCTGAAGTCGATTAACGCGTATACGCGTTTTGAGGCATTTTGTCCTGATAACCCCGAAAATAACTTAAATTACACTTTCAGTTTTGATCGTACAGATAAGAGCAATACATCAATCGAATCTGTAAAGGGTCTACTTTTTTTTTGTATACAGACATAATAACAACAAAACTTTGTGCATTTATAAAATAAAGATAACAAAGAAGGAGTGCTGTCTGCAGCCTTTTGTCTGTGCTGATCTTCATTTACAAATGCGTCATTAAAATGAACTGTAACTCAGTGAATACTCAACACAGAGACATGAGAGAGATATCTATAGAAAGCCTGACATGTCTACTTTTAAACTAAACAAGTGCTGCCGAAAACAAATATTCTGTGATAATGTAATCCATATGAAAACAACGCGATGTCCGTTTTTCACATCTCCTTCATTATCTTCTAATGCGAGACGCGAGCCCCTGCGCCGAGCAAGCTTTTGAGATTCAAATGTTTCACTGAAGCGCGCGGCTTTTGAATACGCCCACACAACAGAAGACAACGCAGCGAGACTGTTCTTCGAGTTCTTTTACCAACAAAAAGTGTCTTAGAAAATTTAAATCAATATATTGTTTTCTGTAAGTGAGTAAACAAGATGATTTTCACATCATTTAGAAAAAAAAAAAAAATTCTAGGCTACAAGCTCCAGTTCTCAAAAGTCCTGGGAACCAAATGTTCTGTATGTGTTTTATTGCCTTTTTCAAGTGATTTAACCATTTTTAGTTTTTTCACTAACCACGCATAACATTTTTTTTTTCTCAAAAAAACACAATCATGTACATACATGCTGCTCACATATTTATATAGCCCAGTTTGTGCTTATTACAGTGAGATTAGACTTTTAGCCATTTAGATATTTATAAGAAACTGAAAAAAGCACAAATGTCAGGGCATGACAAAACTTCTCCAGGCCCCAAAAATACCCTTAGACTCCAGAGGGTAAAGGACTGTTTTATGGTATGGTGGAAATGAAACACAGTTTTTCTGGTTTGATTATGTTGTTTTAAGTTCCACAAAAATACACTGTTAATTTACTCACCCTCGGTCTGTGCAAGAAACTCACTGATGACATTATTTATGGCACTATGTGACTTTGCAACTCAATATTTTTAATTAGAGGATGAGAACATCAGTTGTGGACACCTCATTTTTCCAATATCTTTTGTTATTACACATGACTATGCAGATTTTATCTGTAATTTGCAAACCTCTAGTAGAACATCAATTATGTCCAAGTGTAGTTTGATTTTAATGTGTTTAAATTATAACATTTCTAAAGCATATATAGCAAATGTTAATTATATTGGATACATTTAGAAATTACTTTTGGTGTAAGGTAGTTGCCATGCCCCTTGGACTGTTTTGTGTAATGTGTTTTGTGTTCTGTTTTGCTTCATGTTGTGATTTATTTCCATGTTTATTTAGTGTTTATTTGGTCATGTGTTGTTCACCTGTCCCCCTGGTTATGTCATGTATAAGAGTTCCTTTCTGTATATTCCTCATTTGTCAGGTCTACAAGTTATGTTTGCATGTCCTTCCCATTGTGGATTACTCCTGTGTTTGATCATTTAAGGACTGTTTAATGCTTCTCCTTATCTCCTGCGTTCCTTCCAGCAGGGAATTATGATGGAAGACCTGACCAAAAAACAGTTACCTCCGTGTGTTCCCTCCATTTTTGTTTCTGTTTTTAATAATTGTTTTGTTTTCGTAGTGTTCCCTTCATGGATGCCCTCCTTGGTCCCGAATACCTCCTCCTCCTGCTGAAGCAGGGGGAAAGATTACCTGATGACCAAACCAGAATCTTCCTGGTCCTCACCAACCTCTCCAGCTACCCAGATGACACACTCATTAAGATTTGATTACATTAAGAAACAAAAAAGCCTTCTCTCCCCTAAAAATTGGCCACACATTCACATTCACTTTGTGCGCTCTGGCGCAGAACCTGCCTTCCGCGTTGCTCATCTGTGGACAATTTAAAAATGTTTGATATAAAGGTTGCTGTCCCATTTTATACAGGGATTGTTCATTTAAAAAAAAAAATCAAATTATACTGTATTGTTAGTTTCATGGTAACATGCAATCAAGGTCTTCGGTTACTATACAAGATACAATTTCATTTAGGCTACTTAACATGTACTGTGACATTTTCACTTGTTTCATATTATAAACTCCTTGAGATTTTAAAGTCAGTTTAATAGGGTTGAGATTCAAGTTAAATCTATTATATGTAAAAAAAAAAAAAAAAAAAACCTGAAGGTCTTTGAAACATCTGTCAATAAAGCATTTTTTTAAACAATGGCACTTAAAGTTTTGAACTAAAACATTATTTCAACCATATAGCCTGTGAATGAATAAAAATGCATACTTTTCAATGAAAGAATACTTAAAGAGAGTGTATGTTGCTTCTGGTGTTTGGATTGATACTTCAATATAATGAGGTCCAAGGTTAAGAATAGCCAACACTAGGTTTTGTTTGTTTGTTTTTTTCAATGTATTTTTTCTCTCTCTCTATTTAACAGCATTAACTTACATTGAAATACGTCTTCCTTCAGGTAGACTAAATGTTTTCCTCCCTTGCTAAATGTTGGGCTCATGATAAATAAGTTGCATTCGCCTCAAACTGATTTTGTAAAATCAAAACCTGCGGACGGTGAACCTTGGGGCAGTTAGCGCAAGTCACACTCGCTGTGAAGCAGGAACAGCTGGCAGAGGATTCCACTTGGTCTTAAAGCCTGCCTCAACATTCACATTCACAAATAACAATGATTTTTGCAAAAAGAATGATTAATTATCAATTGACAATTTATTATTATGGTCTGGTGAAAATAATAATATGGGCTGCGAGGAAATAATAAATAAAAAAAGGAGGGCTGCTGTGAGTGCAGGCAGGATATTTCAACCCAGTAGCATGACAACACATGGCCCTTGTGGCCAAAAAACAGACCGGCCCACTGGGAATCCTCCTGGTGCTGCCGATTAGCCAATCTAGGCCTGATAAATATATATATCAGGATCAGGATTTAAACACTACAATAAACACAAGAATTATCTGCTGATGATAATGATGACACGATTCTTTTTATATTGGAAAGTGAGATGAATAAAGAGTGTGTCTGGAGAAGGGAAGTTTCGTTTATCAAGTTAGTCTGTGATTTTAGCAACACAGTTTCAAATCCTAGGTTGTGTTTTTTTTTAATTTTTTTTATATATAATAAAATAATATATAAAATGATTAATACAAATGTGTTCTGCAATTCACTGGTTTATGTTACACCATTTTTATTTATTTTTTATTTTAGATAGAGCGTGTCTATTTTACACTAAGCAACCATTAGCGACTGAATTCAGTCCAGCTGGAGGGGGTTTGGGGTAGTTCTGTAATGCTTGTGGGGGTTGAAAAATAAAGGTGTGAATCTCTGGCTCTTTCATATGGACAGAATCTGGCAAAGTGTTTTCATGCCTCGTTGGGTTTGGCTTTTGCAATTTTTGCAACTGCATAGGCCTAAAGAGTATTACATACAATATAATATGTTTTTGTTTTATCGCAGGAGAGATGAGGAGCTTCTGAGAGAGAGACAAAGAAACTGGTGAAAGAGATGCGCATCTGCTAAAGAGACAAAAACTTTTGTTCTTAATATAGCCTATGCTGCTTTGTACTATTTCCAGTTTTAATTGTACAGCAAAGCTGCAGTCGTTTTGGCAATACAAATGTAAAAATATAGTGCTGTAATAAGAAACTGTCTCGAGACATCACGTAGGCCTAATTATTTTTAGTTTAGTTTTAAAATTCCTTGTTTTATTGTTGTGATTATTTTTTTATTGTTATTTTCTTTTAAGTAAACCACTTTGAATTACCAGTGTGTATGAAATGTGCTATATAAATAAACATGCCTTACCTTGCCTTGCCATATAGCTTTTATGTTGCAAAGCCGTTTTATTGATAAAGTTCCATGGCTGCACTGACGAGAAGATTCCGTGCACATGTATGTTTCCATGTGTGTGCAAGTGTGTGTCTGCACTGTATGTGCATAAAAAGAGAAAGCTGCATAAATAGAGCGTGCTTATAGATATTAAAAGGAAATTTAGTATGGAAAACATGTACGCATTGTTATCATCCTATTTGTTTGCTTGTTCAGTGTCTTTTTGGGTTTTGGTTCTTTTTGCTGTTTTAGGTGGTAAAACCTTTGAAATAATAATTTGGCAAAGTCATATGGACAGTGCTTAATTTGAGCCTGATCCTATTCCAGAAAATTTAAAATTTTGGATTTTTGCTTTCTGGTAATTGTTTTTAATGGTAAACAAACCTGGCTTTTTTGGGATAGCAACAGAAATAGAGGAGGAGATGGGGGAATGCTGGAAAAAAATTGTAACTGGGATGGTTATTCTATGACTGCTGCTTATTCATAATGATGATTGACAGGACTGAATGATTAGGCTCCTCCTGTGTTCGGGACAGATTTAAATCTAATCAATCCGCTCAAACCATTTCAGGAGTTGGTCTGGGCCACATTCCAGATGAAAATGGACAAGTGTAAATGCATCTGGTTGTTGAAACCACAAACCACTTAAATTTTATCTCCTCCAAAATGTTAAAATAATAAACGTGTGCGAGCGTGTTATAGGCTATCTGACATGTTAAAGTCAGATAAGACAGTTCTAATGCTACACACATCACTGCAGATGAGATAAGTAGGCTATCTCTTCAGCAAGCAGTTGTGAAAATTGCAGCAAACAAAACTGAAAGTAAGTCGCAGACACTCAACACACAATTTTCTCCATTAAAAGTAGTGAGACTGATGCCTGTTTCACACATACTCCACCTGCAGTCCGTATGCATTGTGTTTTTTCCACACCCATGTTAATGGATTAGAGCGTTCACACTGCATGCGGTTGCTGTCCATCAGTGCGTTCCAGGAGCGGTGCGTCTGCAGTAGTGCAGCGATCGTTTAGGCATCGAGTCTATTTTTGCTGTACTGCACGCACTGAATTAAAGTGACAGTGCATTGTTTGCGGTACAAATAAACATGGATTGATACGGAATTGTAGTAATTTCACAATAAATTGATACAACTAAAGTCTACTGTGTTTCATAGTCAACATGTGCTTTTTTGGCAAGGTTTAAAACAAGAAAAAGTGCACATTTTAGGCAACATAATAGATGCATTTGTGGAGGTAGAAAAACAAAGTAAAAGTCACAAGAGTTGACTGTTTCTGTCAGTGGTGAGTTTTAATTTTAAATGTTTGTGATACCCTAACAAGAAAAGTAATCTAAATACTGTGTTTATACCTGTTGCCACTTCTTTGAGCAACTTACTGTAATATACAAACCTAGAAGTCAAATGCATGAATAATACGTTGTTTATATTTATTGAGTTTAAACCATAAACTGTACATAAAAACAGGTTTAAACGAATGTCTATGAAAGATTGTTACTGTACTGTGATAAGAGGATCACAATGCTGAAAAAGTATTTTCAGTAACAACGTTTGGATTTGAAATCAAAATAATGGATAAATGTTGTGTTTGTGGTAAGCAGCCGTGGATCAGTAGCAGACGTGTCCTATGTGAAAGCAAAATGAGTCTGTGCTGCTTCTGCACCACATACCTAAAGCACACGGACTGCATACACACTGCAGGCGGAGTATGTGTATCTCTGATGCCGCTCTATCTCCTATTGCAGTCTTTGATCTTGAAATTAGCTGATAATGAATAGTGTCTATATAAACGCAGTGCATATGTTGCTTTCGTTTATGTGAACTTAAATTAGCCATTTAGCCTATAGCGCAAGAATTGAAGATCAGATTTATATCCATTTTGCGGAGACACATTCATGTGGCCAGTTGTAAATGGAACCGTTTTAACAAATCAGATACATATCCAACCAGAGAAAATGCATAAAGTAGCCAGGTGTTAACAGGCCCTATGTAACTTTGAATATTGCAGCCGGAGCGACTTCTCTCTATGACGTATATGCTCAAACTAAAATAGTCAGAACATAAGCACATTTTATAGGCATACTATAGCAATTCAGGATAAGATAAAAACACATTTTGGAAGACTGATTCAAGACGTACTCACTTATTATTTCAATTTTGTACATTTTGAGCAAAAAAGTTACCATAGTGTACTTTAATACATTTATTTTTGCATATCATGTGCATGTTATGCACTTTCATGTAAAATAATATTTGGACAACTATAGCAATTGTGACATTAAACTCCATTAGCAAACCAATGTATCCTTAGCAGTACATATTTAAACAAACAATGTGCATTTCAACATATACTTTAACAAACTGATGTAAAAATGAACAATCAAATGTGTATTAGGTCAAAACAATATAACCAATGGGTTTGTCATTAAAGCATCCATTCAACTTGTAAACCAATGCATTTTTACACAATACATACAATATGTATCATTTCCTGAATGGCCTCTCATAGTCTCTTCTTCCCATCATCTCTGAGATTGCAGCTGGTGTGTGTTCAATCAGTTTAGAGGATTAAACACTTTTTCTGTTTTTTCTTCGCCGTGGACCGGTGTTGAACCGCATGAATGGCTTCATTGAACACGGTCTTAATGCCAGTCTGTGTTAATGCTGAGCACTCCAGGTACTTCACAGCTCCTATTTCTCTGGCCTTTGCCAAGCCTTCAGGGTGTGTTATTGGGACTTGTTTTTTCTTTTTCAGCTCTTCAGTGATGTCCTTGTCGTCTCTCAGATCAAGTTTAGTCCCAATGAGAACTATCGGAGCACTGCGGCAAAAATGTCTGACCTCTGGCCACCACTTTTCACTGACCTTTTCAAATGAGGCTGGACTCACAAGAGAGAAACAGATCAAAACCACATCCGTCTGATGGTAGGAAAGTGGTCGAAGCCTGTCATATTCCTCCACGCCTGATGTGTCCCATAGTCTCAGGTTCACTTGATTCCCATTGACAGTCTCATTTGCAGTATAATTCTCAAACACAGTGGGGACAATCACCTCTGGAAAAGCACCGGTGGTGTAACTGATCAGAAGGCATGTTTTTCCCACAGCCCCGTCCCCAACGATCACACACTTTATATCCGGCATCTCTGTTAACTTTGCATGCTATCCTGTTAACTTTTTCTGTTAATGCATCAATAAAAGTTGATCTTACAGTTTAACAGACAGTGATTCCACAGAAAATAAGTACAGAGTCAAAGGAAAATGTAAAGTTTCAGTTTGAAGTTAACTTGCCTGACTGCATTCCAACACATTTGTCACTCTTCCAGTTAAACCAACAGCCACACCCCCAAACCCTCATTAGGTCAGAAGTTTAAGAGAATGACTGTGTTTTACAAAATATAACAATATAAAATCATTTGGGAAAACCTTGCTTTTAAAGTGTGTTAAAATATCTCCATTAAAATGTCATAGGATACAATAAGGACTCTAACTTAAAAACTCCCAAAGAAACACATTAATGTGAGATCACTGTGAAAAGAAAGAATTAAGAGTGCATTATTTGTACTGCTTTCCTTGAGAGAAAACAATATACATGTAAAAGCTACATCCATAGCAGTTTGTACTGACACTGTTATGTTGCAAACTAATTTTTTATTTACTAATGTAAATATAGACATAATCTTTAGTTTGTGGTGATGGACAGCTTCATATATCATAGAGAGATTTGAACTGACAGTGAATTAACTCAGACAAACACACTCAAATTCTTGTACATCTATCTTTGTGAGGACATTTATTGACACAAAACACAAACTCTAACTCCTTACCCTAACCCTACCCATCACAATTAAGTGTGCCTCACCCAAACCCTTACCCTAAACCTACCCTTTACCCAACTATAATCTGACCAAATCTTGACCTTAAAACAGGCCTTTAAAAGGGTCTCACAAAGATAGCTATAAAAGTACACAAACACACACACACTTGATATTTTCCTGTAAATTGGGGATTTACCGGTAAGACTGGTCACGTTGTACTTTGTTTCACTTTAGCAGAAAACCAACACTCAAACCTCAGTGTTACATCCCTATGTGTCATTATTTTTCTTCCATTTTGTTTTTTCTTTTTTTTTTCACTTTTGCAGACTGGCATGCTGATTGGTTCATCATTGGTTTCCTGCCTTGGATATACATGTATCCCACAATCCTGTGTGTGCTATTCCGTGAAAGAATATGGCATCTTAAAGTTGCGGTTGGTGATCAGTCTGTATGTGAATGTATGTTTTTGCCCAACTTTTTCAACTTGATTTAATTTGTAATGGGAATTTATTATTAAATACTCACCTAGTTATCACCAAAGCTCTCTCTGTTTTGTTGTAGATCATTAGACCATTATATGTATTTTATATAAAATCAGTTTAGGGAGGTACATTTGTGTGCGAACACCACCTGAGAAGTTATTGCTGGGCAGCGAGGCAACAAGTCAGCTGTCTTAGCTTTCAGATGGAGTATTCAAACATATTACACTTGTGCCATTATGATTTTCGCAATACAGTATTGTATAGTAGGGAAGTATTCACTTTCGGATGCTTTGCACACCCATTATTAACAAAGATTTCATTCTGAGATTAGCTGATTAGATGCTCCTTCATATGTGATTTAATAAATATTATTGTACAAGGGCAGTTGAATGCTTGATTCTGATTGGCTGATGAATGTTCCAAGGTGTGCAATTATTTTTCAGTAAATGCATGGCCATGTAGTAGTTACAGTTTTGTCTACTGCATTACATGTCCATATCCAGTGCTTAATTTGAAAAGAATAATTGCCAGATCCATAATTGCAATAAAATGGCGATGCAATCGACACTGAAAATACAACTTAAGTTCCTCTTCAGGAACTCGAGCTGTGTCGGAGAACGCTTTGGGAACACCTTCAGCATGACCGGCTCTGAATCATGTGTGTAATGTGACGAGCGTCCCGATTCCACATCAGCGTTGCCCTGGTAATTCACGAGGAGCACCGGCTCGAAACTCATCACGGGCTGATCACCAGCACCTGCCTCTCATCAGCCGGGCTCCATATAAACAGAGTGCACTCAGGACACGGGTGAGAAGCCTCTCCACGAGCTACCCCACTGATACTTCTCTCTCCGATCTCTTCCAGACAGCGAGTAACCAGAGGACACTGCCACGAGCTCCTCATGGCTTCACCCACACCCGGACTCGAGCGAGAGCATCACCGCACGCTAGACCACCGCCATCACCCCCGTAACCCTGCTCTTTATAATAAAATCCACCCTCCGGGGCTTTGCACTTGAGTTTGCTGTTGCGTGTTCCTTCCACCCCGCCACACCGAAAGGAACTACGCCGCAGTCGAGAAGGAAGCTCTGGCCATCAAGTGGGCAGTCCTGGAGCTGCGCTTCTACCTCCTAGGATGGAGGTTTACTGTCCTCACGGACCACGCGCCCCTCCAGTGGATGCCCCGCGCCAAAGACACCAACGCCAGAGTGGATGGCCAAGATGTCGAGGTTAAGGATTTTAGGTTTGAGGTACTCCATCGGGCCGGAGTGGCCAACTCCAAGGCAGACGGCCTTTCCCGGATGTTGTCTGTTTTTGCTGGCGATGCGGGACTTCAATTTTGGGGTACTCTTTATTGACGGATTGTAACATCGTGTTTCTCCGCCAAACCAGGACAACGCTTAGGGGTGGTGGAGTGTGACGAGCGTCCCGATTCCACATCAGCGTTGCCCTGGTAAATCACGAGGAGCACCGGCATGAAACTCATCACGGGCTGATCACCAGCACCTGCCTCTCATCAGCCGGGCTCCATATAAACAGCGTGCACTCAGGACATGGGTGAGAAGCCTCTCCACAAGCTACCCCACTGATACTTCTCTCTACGATCTCTTCCAGACAGCGAGTGACCAGGGGACACTGCCACGAGCACCTCCCGGACCCGAGCGAGAGCACCACCGCACGCTAGACCACCGCCTTCACCCTCGTAACCCTGCACTTTATAATAAAATCCACCCTCTGGGGCTTTGCACTTGAGTTTGCTGTTGCGTGTTCCTTCCACCCTGCCACAGTAATCAGACCAATGGATAGGCGAGATGTCACAGGTGGGTGATGTCAGAGACCAGGAAGCTTAAAAGCACGTGCAGCAAAGCCGGCATTTAGCCTTCTGTCTTTCAGCAAGCGCTCTGTGTGTGTCTGTACCATATTGTACCTTATTTAGTGTTGTTTGTTCCTCCCAACATGTCAAAAGCACCTCAAAAGACTAAGCACAAACTGGGCGAGGCCAGGCAGCGTTTCAAGCTGTATCTTCCTCCCTGCCCGTGTTACATAATGGGTGGAGATACACACAGTTTGTGCGTTGTCTGCCTCGGAGCGGAGCATGCAGAGTCGGCAGAGTCGGCAGATCGGCGGTCTTGCTTGTGGGGTTCGCAGTTGAATCTGGCGGAGGGAACGGAGACAGGCAAGTTCCCTATCTTCTTCCTCACCCGCCAGATCCAGTACCCGTTCTCAGGGATTGGAAACATGCATACTGAACTATATCGACGATTGGTTGATTTTAGCTCAATCAGAGCAGACAGTGGTTTGACATCGAGATGTCATTCTCGCCCACATGAGAGAGCTAGGGTTAAGACTAAACGCCAAGAAAAGTGTACTTTCTCCATTATAGAGGACCAATTATCTAGGCGTGGTGTGGGATTCGACCACGATACAGGCATGAATGTCACCTGCTCGGATCAAGTCGATCCTCACCGCAGTCGCGGGAGCGAGAGAAGGCCGGTCACTCACTGTCAAGCAGTTTCAGAGACTGCTGGGTCTGATGGCAGCTGCATCCAACGTGATACCTCTTGGCCTGCTGTACATGAGACCCCTACAGTGGTGGCTCAAGAACAAGGGGTTCTCCCAAAGGGGAAACCCACTTTGCATGATCAAGGTCATGCGGCGATGCCTACGTGCCTTATGTGGAGAAAGCCTTGGTTCTTGTTTCAGGGCCCGGAGCTGGGAGCTCCTTGTTGCTGCGTAACGCTAGCGACGGTCGTGTTCCTCACTGGCTGGGGTGAGGTCATGAGTGGCCACCCTGGCCACGGTCTGTGGAGTGGTCGCCATCTGACATGGCATATAAACTACCTGGAGATGCTGGCCGTGCTTCGAGCACTACAACACTTTCTCCCAGACCTAAGAGGTCACCATGTGTTGGTGCGCAATGACAACACTGCGGTGGTCTCTTACATCAACCACCAAGGGGGTCTGCGCTCACTCCGTTTGTACAAACTAGCATACCAGATCCTTGATTTCCCTCCTCGACGGCTCTCCTTGGGAGATTCCCGTCAGGAGGGATCTCCTCTTACAGGCGGAGGGCACTATAGTCCACCCCCGCCCGGAGCTGTGGAATTTATGGGTGTGGCCTCTGAGGGGGCACAACTCGTAGCTTCCGGTCTCTCAACCAAGGTTGTTGAGACCATCCTCCAATCCAGAGCTCCCTCAATGAGGAAACTGTACACCTTGAAGTGGAAGCTTTTCACTTCTTGGTGTGGAGACCGCCAGCTCAACCCAGTTAACTGCCCAGTTGGTACAGTGCTGCAGTACAGGGCTGCAGGCCCGCTTCTCCGCAGGGTTGACCCACTCCACCCTGAAGGTCTAGGTGGCGGCCATTGCGGACTACCACGCCCCTCTCGGTGGCCAGTCAGTGGGCAGACACCCCCTAGTTAAACATTTCCTCTGCGGTGCGCTGAGGCTGAGGCCTCTGGTACGTTCTCGTGTCCCCACATGGGACCTGGCCATGGTGTTAGAAGCTCTCTGTAGGCCTCCCTTCGAGCCTATCGAGGAGATCTCTGATTGCCATCTCATATAAAAACTGCTTTCCTGCTGGCGATATCTTCTCTTAAGAGAGTTGGGGACCTAAAGGCCCTCTCTGTGGCCCTGTCCTGTATAGATTTTGTGTCTGGTCTGGCCAAAGCTTTTCTCTACCCTCGAGTGGGGTATGTCCCTAAGGTCCCCTCTTCTACGCCCCGGCCTGTCGTACTCCAGGCCTTCAGTCCTCCTCCCTTTAGGGAGCCAGACCAGAAGTAGCTTAATTGTATGTCCACAGAGCTGCCCTGTGGAGAAGGGCGGACCAGTTATTAGTTTGTTATATTTCCCACACTAGGCAGAGATTTGTAAGTCTGGCGGCGTGGACATTCTAGTTCCCAAAGCGTTCTCTGTTGCAGCTCTAGTTCCTGAAGAGGAACGTCTCGGGTTACGCATGTAACCATGGTTCCTCGAGGGAATGAGATGCTGCGTCACAGTGCCACACTTCCGGCATCTCTGCCGGTGCTTGCTTCATTCCTAGAGGCTAAATGCCAGTCATGCTGAAGGTGTTCCCAAAGCATTCTCCAACGCAGTGTCTCGTTCCCTCGAGGAACCATGGTTACATGCGGAACCCGAGATGTTTTCCTGTAACATTCAAAAAAGTCACTAAACAGTGATGCCACAATTATAAGAAAGCATCGTTCACAAGTTTCTGCATTAACCTAACTAGGGCACAGCTTCAAACCCTGGGTCAAAAATGGGTTGCCAGGATGATTTTAGGAAAATGTATATCAAAGATACATTAAAACATAACAAAATTTTTCATAAAAATTCAATTAAATCATAATAAGGGTATAAATATGCAAAAAAAAATCTGACTTAACATTTTTAATTAAACGCACATCCTTGCTTTATTTGACAAAATCACAAATATTCTGTTGTTATTTTGAATTTAGAAAAATAAAATAAAACACTTAGTGCTTTTGAATTGTCTGACAATGATGTATTTTATGTTTCAGCTGTTCGAAAGCTCACACAGACACAAACAGTTAAATGCCTTTATATTATTAATTACTTTAAAAAATAATTATAATCAGCATTACAGTCCCCCACATGTTAATTGTAACTTGTCAATCTGGGCCTGTGTTCAGAAAATATCTCAAGCCTAAAAGTAGCTCATAACTTGCCGATTTAGGAGAAAATCTTAAAAATAATGGGCATGTCATTCCTAAATTTAGGACTCCTAAATTTTTGTTCTAAGAGTATTTCATAAAGTGTTTTAGCACTAAAATTAGCTCCTAAATCTATGAAACGTTAGGAGTAGTGAGGAGGACTCCTAAAGCCCTGTTCACACTACAAGCGTCACGCAACAGCAAAGTGACACAATCTCATTAATTTCAATGGAGAGCTGGCGATTTCCGGCAACACAAGCGGCCATCAGAATACTTCAACTTTATGCAAATGAGTGACAGCCAACAGGGAAGAAGACAGTAGCTCATGTGATCGTTCTCCTCTCAGCGCCGTAGATAAACATACGCAATGGAAGAAAGTAGGCTCTGTTTCTTATTCATTTTTGTTTGTACGTAAGGATTTAATTTAGATTTAGATTATATTTAGTCTTTTGCCTCCAAAATGTTTGTACTTAGCGGCAAGAATCCTGTCAAGGCATCCAGTATTGAGTACGGCCACTAGCAACCTCATCGCTAGCCCCTGGCGACATGCAGCGACAAAAGTCGCTGCTTGTGTGAACAGGGCTTAAGTCACTAAAACCAAATCTGAATTGTCCTAAAATGGCTGTTGCCACCAATCTACCTGGGAATATAAACATTTTAGAAACATTTGACGATAATAAGCTTTTAAAAAGGTATCGGCTTTGGTTTGGAGGTTATCCCAACTCCAATTTTTTATAATATCCTTAATATATAGCTGTTTTTGTGTCCAGTTTGGTTTTCTTTTATGTTTGCTTGTCTTACTATTAGCCATGATTATTCTACTCTGCTAATTAAAAGGCTGTTTATATGCATATTACCAAAATTTTATTAGTCCCTTAGTCGCAGAAAAAAAAATTCCACATGAAGTGCCGAAATCACGCAGTCTGTGACGGACAAATCATTAACAGCTGGTCTATGTGGTAATAGTACAATGAGCAGGACATCCATATGCTCACCTAACATTCATCGACCTCAAATATGGCTTATCATCTGAAATATGTATGTAGTAACAACTTTATATTGCAACTCAATTTAATGTTAGCCTAGAAAAAGTGCACTGTTCACGTGTTTGTGTGGAATGTGGAAGCTGAACAGTAGCGCGCTTGGGCTACTGCATGACAGATGGAGGCACCGGTGCGATTATTTGCTCTTAAAATACAGTACTTCATCATTTTTGGTCATACAGATAAGAGTAATGCATCTTTTATATCTTTAAAGACTCTACGTTTATTTGTGTGCACTCAGAATAACAACGAAATGTTGCACTTTTGTAAAATAATAAAAGCAAACAGGAATGCGCTTTCTTCCATCTCGGACTCTGTGAACTTGAGCGCATCACTCCGAAACTCTGTGTATGCTTGCCTTATTACAGACATGAAATATATATATATATAAATAATATAATATATATATATATATATATATATATATATATATATATATATATATATATATATATATATAGAGAGAGAGAGAGAGAGAGAGAGAGAGAGAGGGAGTGAAACTTTTAAATGAACCAATTCAAACAGAAAACAAATATTCTCAGATTATGTTATCCGTATAAAACATG
The DNA here is from genome assembly GCF_018340385.1 of Cyprinus carpio. Taxonomy (NCBI): domain Eukaryota; kingdom Metazoa; phylum Chordata; class Actinopteri; order Cypriniformes; family Cyprinidae; genus Cyprinus; species Cyprinus carpio. The sequence continues at coordinate 4,979,247 of NC_056611.1, forward strand.
CATACAGGCGCATACTGCAGTGATGACGAGTCAGTGTCGTTGACTTCATCTCTTAAACCGAAAACAGAAGGCACTACCCTTACGAAAAAGAAGTTTATTCAAGGGTGCTATTAGTATACTTCTTTTAAACTAAAAATAGGAAAGTATGCTTTTAGTTTACTTTTTATGTACTTCTCAGAAATGGGCTTAATGTACTCAGAAATATACTTAAAATGACATCTAGTTATACTTGACTTATACTTAAAAAAAGTCTAAATATATTTGAACTATACTTGTGCTCCTAGAATCCTTGTTTTCATTATTATGTGGTAGAGGGCACTAGTACACATCTTCTGTACAGAATTTCCAAGAAAACACAAGTGAAGAAGAAAAAGGAACAACAGATATTAACACATGTAACACGATCATCTGACATGAAACAGAATTGAACCTGTAACGTTATGGAATAAAATGTCGACCGATGAAGAGGTAATAATTACAGTCAAGCTTTGGGGTGTTGATCGACTCCATCCACGTTTTGATTATCGTTCTGAATCCAATTCATAGTCTTTTTTCAGCTTTTTGTTCAAAATGTTATTTCTTTCTTTTTTTTTAATGAAACTTACTCACATTAAAGTGTTTAAAAAAAGAATGCATGAAGCTAGAATAAAATGTTTTTGTTTACAAGCAGATACCCTGTTCTTTCTTTGGATGTTTTGTATGTTCAGATGTTCATATAACAAAATATATACAAATTAAAACATAAATAGGGACATAGTATACTTAAAGTATGAAGTAAAGTTTACTTTACTTATGAGTATACTGAAAACTTATGAGTATACTTGCAGTATAAAACTACTAAACAAATAGTTTACTGAGACTATAATTCAAAGTGTACAAAGACTTTAATTAGTAAACTGTCAGTATACCTATAAATTCACTTTTGGTATAATTGCAGTACAAACTACAAACATAGAGGTAAACTAGTTGTTTACTCAAAGTTTGCTACTGTTTACTTAAAGTATACTTTTATATACTAGAAAGTGGGCCAATTTAGTCCCAAGGAGTATTGAAACAGTACACTTACAAGTATACTACTAGAACACTGATATTTGTATACTTGCTACATAAAGTATACTTAAAAATATACTTAAACTTTACTTAAGTATACTTAATAAAATAAACTTGAAGTATCCTACTTTTTGGTAAGGGTAAGTATGCTACATCATCCATAGCAATGATATCAACCCCGCCCCCTTACTCTTAGCTTAAGACAATGTTATCAATACACATTTTAAGAATGATTTTAGAGAATGCTATCCTACCTTTTAGCAGAACATTCTGGTAAATAAAATAAAACTTGCCGCTGAAAACATTCACAGAACATGAAAAATTTCTAGATGGGGTAGCAGATTCATATGATATAAAAATACACTGCTCAAAATATTAAAGGGACAATTTTTTAATCAGAGTATAGCATCCAGTCAATTAAACTCCTGGGCCCACATTCACAAAACATCTTAAAGAGGGGGTACAATGCTGTTCCCTTGCAGTTGGTCACTCTCAATGTCACGTCGTTGACCGACAAATTGGGATTTCGCATGATAAACCAGTCTACTTCAACTGTAAACTAAACGAGCCAATGCATATTGGCATGCAATTATTGCATCCAGCTGCCGCTGATCACAGCGTGAGTATAAGAAGGCAGCAGGTGCAATGCATACCAGCTTTTCGCTTCAGAGCCGAGCGACAGTATCGTTCTGGTCAACTGTGTCTGCTGTGAACTACGAGTTCAGCACGCCCTTGAAAGCTTCCTGTGTTGGCGAAATGGTGCTTCAACGGTGGTCGTTCCAGTGTCGATTGGATTGTGCACTTCAGGCTCCTCCTCCCTCACCACCCTTGATGGCCATGCAGCAAAGGGGTATTCGGCGATCTTGCCAGTGGAGCGGGCGGTAGCGATGCATTTGTGTCCTAAGTCACCTTTAGTCAATTCAGCTTTATTTATATAGCACTTTGAACAAATCAGATTGTGTCAAAGCAACTGAACAACATTAATTAGGAAAACAGTGTCAATAATGCAAAATGACAGTTAAAGACAGTTCATCATTGAATTCAGTGATGTCATCATGCAGCTCAGTTCAGTTTAAATAGTATCTGTGCAATCATTTGCAATCAAGTCAACGATATGGCTGTAAATGAAGTGTCCCAACTAAGCAAGCCAGAGGTGACAGCGGCAAGGAACCAAAACTCCAAAACCTTGGGAGAAACCAGGCTCAGTCAGGGGGCCAGTTCTCCTCTGGCCAGACGAAACCAGCAGTTTAATTCCAGGCTGCAGCAAAGTCAGATTGTGCAGAGCACTCAACTGGTTCCTGTGGTCTTGTCAATAACAAATGGTTCCAACCAATAAAAAAAACAATGAACAATCAAATAAACAAACTACTACTAATTACAACACCAAATGTTTCTGACATTTCATATAAACATATTGTAACACTTATATATTAACCAACATCCGAATGACTATGTGTGTTTGTGTGTGTGAATGTGTGTTTGTGTGGTTTCTCTGTGTCATTGTCAAGAGACAGGCATTCTCCTAAAAAAGACAGCAGGAAGCATGTTTGTCATATACCCTTCATCATACAATGACATGCATGCAACAAAAACACACACACATGTACGCACACACAGACATGATACTTTGCTGACTGACCCCTAACTGACCCCTGACCTCCAAACTGTCTCTCAAACCTGATTCAGGGATCCAGTCTTCATGACTCTCCTCAACCTCACTGTCCTCATTTTCACTCTCCTCAAGCTCACTGTCAGAAGGAATGACCCTAACTGCTCGATCATGTTCCTTCCGCCCGTAAAATTGTCTTGTGTCCATTTCCTGTAAGTATCAGTAGATAGTAAAAACATTGATCATGAAAAATGCATATCTTAATGCTGACTGTTCAATGTAATTTTTACACATTATGTGTACTGTTAATAAAGAAGAGAGATAAAGTTTGCCAGAAATCACTACTCATTTAGCCAGATTATGAGATGATAGGCACCATCATCTCTGTGGCAACATAATAATAATAATAATAATAATAATAATAATAATAATAACATAAATTGCACATATATGATGCATTCACAGAGCTTCCCAGGAGGTCTTGAATGCACCATGTGGTCCTAATTTTGCATCCGATCACATCTCCCCAATTTAGCATATTGCCCGAAAAAAAAATGGTCTAACTGCACAGTGTTGCCCTGAGGCAACAAACAAAAAAACACAGTTTTAGTATATAAATAAAATCAAAATGTGTCTTTAAACAATCAAACATACTTCTTTACATACTGATGCACATACATATATTTTTTTTTATATAAAGTTATTTAATTTTAAACATGTTAAAAAGTGAAATTGAACTTACTAATTGGTGGCACTGTGTCCCATGCGACTTTGCTTCCGGAAAGGACTACCCCACCCCCAAACAAAAGGCTACAACCACTTTAGTCCCTCATTTGATTGAACAGACATGTCAGGTGATATTATACACTTTTTTTTTATTAAAAAAAATTAAAGGGGCAGTGTGAGGTCCAAAAAGGTAGTTTGTTGCCTGAGGGCAACACCATGCCATAGAGGGTTAAAGTGGATCTGTATCTAAGGGCTCATCTAGTTGTCCTGGTCTCCGCTGACATTCAGGGCTGTAGAGGTCCTTTCTAGGTGCTGATCCACCATCTGGGCTGGATACGTACTGGATCCGGGTGACTGCAGTGACCATCTGACCTGAATACAGACTGGATCTGGTGGCTATGGTGACCTCGGAATAAGAGAGATACAGACTAATATGAGCGTAGATGCCATTCTTCTAATGATGTAGCAAGTACAGCGGGTGTTATGGGAAGTGTTCCTGGTTCCAGTTTACCTTAGTAATGCAACCTAAAAATCCTTTAACGGATTTGGATATTAGAAGCGTATTAGTGTGTTATGTGTAAGCCAGGTTAAAGAGATGGGTCTTTAAATTTAGATTTAAACTGCAAGAGTGTGACTGCCTCCCGAACAATGTTAGGTATGTTTTTCCAGAGTTTAGGCGCTAAATAGGAAAAGGATCTGCCGCCCGCAATTGACTTTGATATTCTAGGTATTATCAAATTGCCAGAGTTTTGAGAACGCAGCGGACGTGGAGGACTATAATGTAACAAGAGCTTGTTCAAATACTGAGGTGCTGTAGAGAATCTATTGTTTCGTTTTTTCCCACCATTGGCCTCACGGCTGACAGTACCCAAATACTCGACAAAAGAGCAGTTTCCATTATATCTGGGTCCCAGGAGGGCACGAAGAGTTGTGGACAGCCAAGCAGCCAGCCGGCTGTCGTTCCGCTGGTCCCACTTGTACGGTTTGTAAGCGCCTGGTCAGTGCTACCCAGCCTGTCTTGCTGGCTTCTGCGGACCATCAGCCTCGGCTATGCAATTCAGTTCGCCCGGCATCCCCCCAAGTTCAGCGGTATCTGCTTCACTACAGTGAAAGTGGCCGATGCCCCTGTTCTGTGGGCAGAGATTACAGTCCTACTGGCGAAGGACACAATAGAGCCAGTCCCTCCAGGCGATATGAGGGTGGGGTTTTACAGCCTTCGGGCTGTCCCTGTCTCCCTGTGTCTTCGCGAAAGTCGCAGAGGCGCCTCTTGCTCCCCTCAAAGAGAGTAGGGTGTTCGCATTCTCAACTATCTAGACGATTTGGTGAAATGGCACCTCAGCCTGTTGGACCTTCTGGTCAACTGGGAAAAGAGCAAACTCTCCCCAACACAGAGGATCTCTTTTCTCGGTATAGAGTTGGATTCGGTCGAACAGACAGCACGCCTCACGGAGGAACGTGCGCGGTTGGTGCTAGCCAACTTAAAAACGTTCAAAGGCAAGACAGCGGTCCCACTGAAACTTTTTCAGAGGCTCCTGGGGCATATGGTGGCCGCAGAGGCACTTACACTGCTTGGCCTGTTACATATGAGACTGCTTCAGCACTGGCTTTATAGCCGAGTCCCGAGGTGGGTGTGGAAGTGTGGCACTCAGCGGGTCCAAGTTACACCGGCCTGTCGCCAAAACCTCACCCCATGGTCAGATCTTGCGTTCCTCTGGGCAGGGGTGACCCTACAGCAGATCTCCAGGCATGTTGTGGTTTACACGGATGCCTCCACCACTGGCTGGAGGACCATGTACAATGGGCATGCAGTCTCAGGGGTTTGGACGGGCCCACAGCTGCAGTGGCACATCAGTTGCCTAGAGTTGTTAGCAGTGTGCCTTGCCTTGAACCATCTCAAAGGTCACTTACAAGGCAAGCACGTGCTGATCTGAATGGACAACACAGCGACCGTGGCGTACATCAACCGACAAGGTGGTTTGCGCTCCCGTCGCATGTCGCAACTCACCCACCACCTCCTCCTGTGGAATTGGAAGGTTCTGAGGTCACTATATGCTGTTCACATTCTGGGCCTGCTCAACCATACAGCTGACGAGCTGTCTCGAGCAAAGCTCCCGGGAGAATAGAAAGGCGACTCCATTCACGTATGGTCCAGCTGATTTTGGGTCATTTCGGAGCCGCTCAGGTAGACCTGTTTGCATCTCCAGAGACCTCTCACTGCCAGTTGTTCTACAAGTTGGCCGATTCCTCTGAGGAATGATCTACTGACTCAGAGACGGGGCACTGTTTGGCACCCACGTCCAGACCTTTGGAAACTCCATGTCTCGCCAAGAAGACCCCCGAAGATGGCCGATTGCAGTCATGCTTTCCTTACTGTAGCAAGGGCTGAAGCAAAGGCTGTCTCCCTTCACCCTCAAAGTCCAGGTTGCTGCTATTGCTGCGCACCATGACCCCGTGAATGGAAAGTCTCCAGGTAAGCATGACCCCGTCATTAGGTTCCTTAAAGGGGCCAGGAGGTTAAATCCTTCCCGGCCACCCTGAATACCCTCTTGGGACCTGACTCTGGTGCTAAAAACACTACAACAGGGCACATTCGAGCCTTTGCATTCAGTTGAGCTAAAGTTTTCTTTCATTGAAAACTCTGCTCCTGCTTGCACTGGCCTCCATCAAGAGGGTAGGGGACCTGCACGCATTTTTGGTCAACAATTCGTGCCTAAAGTTTGGGCCGGCTGACTCCCAGGTAATCCTGAGGCCCAAGCCCGGCTACGTGCCCAAGGTTCCCACTACACCCTTCAAAGACCAAGTGGTGAACCTGCAAGCACTGCCTCTGGAGGAGGAAGACCCAGCCCTGGCTTTGCTATGTCCTGTCCGAGCATTAAGATGCTACGTAGACCAGAAACAAAGCTTCAGGACCTCAGACCAGCTCTTTGCCTGTTATGGAGGCAGGCAGAAGGGGAATGCCATCTCTAAGCAGAGGATGGCCCACTGGATTGTGGATGCCATAACCCTGGCTTTTCAGGCACAGGGTCTGCCCTGCCTGTCCAGGTTGCGAGCTCACTCAACTAGAAGTGTTGCATCCTCCTGGGCACTGGCTTGTGGTGCCTTGCTGACAGATATTTGTAGAGCTGCGAGCTGGGCAACCCCTAACATGTTCGTTAGATACTATAGCCTTCATGTAGAGCCAGTATCCTCCTGTGTTCTCACCTCAAATGAAAAAAACAAGCCACTTTTATGATTATTGTGGGCTTAAATATATTTAGTAGTAGCTTATCAGTGGTGACTATGTCAGTAAATGTACATATGGCAGAAATGTACAGAATAATCAATTAAAGACGTAATCAAACAGATTATGAACTCTATTAACAGCAATTATTATATGTTGGAATCAAACTTACAGCAAAATTTGGTAGATCTGTATGTTGTTTCAGGGTTGGCATCATCTGAGGTCCTCTGAGGGGTTGGCATCATCTCTTCAGGTTTTCTGGATCCAGACTGAAGCTTGTCTAAATCCTAGTTACCACGGGATGTCAATGCAACAAATAGAGACTTAATTAGCATAGCTGCTGTTCCAACCAACTAAATTTGATTTGTTTAACCCAAGCTAAAGAATAGTAATGTGCATTTGATCAGATATAACTGCAGTACTAAGATTATGAGATGCATTATTTGAATGCTTGGCCAAAGAGATGTGTCTTTAATATAGATTTAAATAGAGAGAGTGTGTCTGAACCCTGAACGTTATCAAGAAGGCTATTCCACAATTTGGGAGCCAAATGTGAAAAAGCTCTACCTCCTTTAGTGGACTTTGCTATCCTAGGTACTACCAAAAGTCCAGAGTTTTGCAACCGTAGGGAGCATGATGGATTGTAGTGTGGTAGAAGGCTAGTTACCCTTATCAAAAAGTAGGATACTTCAAGTTTATTTTATTAAGGATACTTAAATAAAGTTAAAGTATTTTATATACTGTATATAGCAAGTATACAAATATCTGTGTTCTAGTAGTATACTTGTAAGTGTACTGTTTCAATACTCCTTGGGACTAAATTGGCCCACTTTCTGATATATAAAAGTTATACTTTAAGTATGACAGTAGGAAACTTTGAGTACACAACTGGTTTACCTCTATGTTTGTAGTTTGTACTGCAACTTTAATAAAGTGAGCTTATAGGTATACTGATAGTTTACTAATTAAATACTTTGTAAACTTTGAAGTATAGTCTCAGTAAACTACTAGTTTAGTAGTTTTATACTGCAAGTATACTCATAAGTTTTCTTTAAGTGAACTTTACATCATACTTTAAGTATACTACTATGTTCCTATTTAGGTTTTAATTTGTATATATATTGTTATATGAATATCTGAACATACAAAACATCCAAAGAAAGAACAGGGTATCTGGTTGTAAACAAAAAAAAATATTCTAGCTTCATGCATTCTTTTTTTTTTTAAAAACTTTAATGTGAGTAAGTTTCATAAAAAAAATAAAGAAATAACATTTTGAACAAAAAGCTAAAAAATTAATCAGATTCAGAATGATAATCAAAACGTAGATGGAGTAGATCAACACCCCAAAGCTTGACTGTAATTATTACCTCTTCATCGGTCAACATTTTATTCCATAACGTTAATGTTTTGATGCTGTTTCATGTGAGATGATCGTGTTACATGTGTTAGTATCTGTTGTTTCTTTTTCTTCTTCACTTGTGTTTTTTTGGAAATTCTGTAAAGAAGAGGTGTACTAGCGCCCTCTACCGTCTAACAATGAAAATACGGATTCTAGGAGCACAAGTATAGCTCAAATATATTTAGGCTTTTTGTAAGTATGTCAAGTATACTTAAATGCCATTTTATGTATATTTCTGAGGAGTACATAAAAAGTAAACTAAAAGCATACTTTCCTATTTTTAGTTTAAAAGAAGTATACTAATAGCATACTTGAATAAACTTCTTTTTCTTAAAGGGTTAGTTCAGCCAAAAATCAAAATTATGTCATTAATGACTCACCCTCATGTCGTTCCAAACCCGTAAGACCTCTGTTCATCTTCGGAACACAGTTTGAGATATTTTAGATTTAGTCCGAGAGCTTTCTGTCCCTCCATTGAAAATGTATGTACGGTATACTGTCCATGTCCAGAAAGGTAATAAAAACATCATCAAAGTGGTTCATGTGACATCAGAGGGTCCGTTAGAATTTATTGAAGCGTCGAAAATACATTTTGCTCCAAAAATAACAAAAATTATGACTTTATTCATCTTTTTCTTCTCTTCCGGGTCTGTTGCAAGCGCGTTCACAACAGTGCAGTGACGGCGCTGATGTACGACGCTGCTGATGTGTTTTCTTTGTTATTGGGCGCACCAGAGAACACGTCAGCAGCATCGTACGTCAACAGTCACAGCAGTCGCGTTCACAACAGACCCGGAAGAGAAGAAAATTATGAATAAAGGCGTAATTTTTGATATTTTTGGAGCAAAATGTATTTTCGACGCTTCAATAAATTCTAACGGACCCTCTGATGTCACATGGACTACTTTGATGATGTTTTTATTACCTTTCTGGACGTGGACAGTATACCGTACATACATTTTCAATGGAGGGACAGAAAGCTCTCGGACTAAATCTAAAATATCTTAAACTGTGTTCCGAAGATGAACGGAGGTCTTACGGGTTTGGAACGACATGAGGGTCATTAATGACATAATTTTGATTTTTGGCTGAACTAACCCTTTAAGGGTAGGTACGCAGGAGCTAAACCATTAAGGGCCTTATAGGTAAGTAATGATATTTTGTAACTGATACAGAACTTAATAGGTAGCCAGTGCAGAGACTGTAAAAATTGGGGAAATTTGATCATATTTTCTTGACCTGGTATAGACTCTAGCCGCTGCATTTTGGACTACCTGTAGCTTGTTTATTGAGGATGCAGGACAACCACCTAGCAGTGCATTACAATAGTCCAGTCTAGAGGCCATGAATGCATGAACTAGCTTTTCTGCATCAGAAACAGGTAACATGTTTCGTAGCTTGCCAATATTTCTAAGATGGAAGAATGCTGTTTTTGTAACATGGGAAATATGATTTTCAACAGACAAGTTGCTGTTTAATATATCACCCAGATTTTTGACTGTAGTGGAAGTGACAGTACATCCTTCTAGTTGCAAATTGTGATCCAAGAGATTCTGTGTACTGTTTTTTGGTTCAATCAGTAAAATCTCTGTCTCATCCAAATTTAATAGGAGAAAATTATTGGTTATCCAATCTTTCACATTTTTAACACACCCTGTTAACGTGGATAACTTAGAAGTTTAATCTGGTCTGGTTGAGAATCATCAGCATAACAGTGGAAACTAATCCTGTATTTTCTAATAATTTTACAAAGGGGCAACATGTATATTGAAAATAGCAGAGGACCTAGGACAGATCCTTGTGGCACTCCATACTTTACTGGTGATAATTGAAATTACTCCCCATTTAAATAAACAAAGTGGCAGCGATCGGACAGGTGGGATCTAAACTATTTTAAAGCCTGCCCTTGAATACCTGTATAGTTTTGTAATCGATCTATGAGTATGTCATGATCTATGGTGTTGAACACAGCACTAAGATCAAGTAAAACTAGCAATGAGATGCAGCTTTGGTCCTACGCAAGAAGCAAGTCATTTGAAATTTTAACAAGTGCAGTTTCTGTGCTATGGTGAGGCCTGAAACCTGACTGAAATTCTTCATAGAGATCTTTTTTTTTTTTTTTTTTTTTTTTTTTTTGCAGGAAGGAGCACAATTGAGCAGACAAAACATTTTCTAAACTTTTTGACATAAATGGAAGATTTGAAATGGGTCTGTAATTTGCCAGTTCACTAGGATCTAGTTGTGGTTTCTTAATAAGAGGCATAATAACCACCAGCTTGAATGGTTTTGGGACGTCACCTAAAGATAACGACGAGTTAATAATATTGAGAAGAGGTTCTTCTGCTACAGGTAAAAACTCTTTCAGTAATTTAGTGGGTACAGGATCTAATATACATGTTATTGGTTTAGATGCAGTGATAAGTTTATTTAGCACTTCTTGTCCTATAGTTGTAAAGCACTGCAGTTTTTCTTTGGGTGAAATGAATGAAGCTGAAGTATAAGATGCTGTAGAATCTATATCTGTTATTGTATTTCTGGGCCTGTATTCTTAAAGATTCTAAAAATTCCTTTCAGATAGCTCCTAATTTAGCTTAAAAATTCAGGATCAATCTGAGAGCAACTCTGAGTGAGGAAAAGGCAAAAACTTTAATCTTTGGTGATCTAGTGCATTTCTCCAACACCAAACCATGACATAATGACACTAAAGTCTTTAAAGACTTAAAACAGTCCAGTGTTTGGGGATTGTCTACTCACTAAAGAGAGAGGATTTCAAAAATTGTGGAGCTGAAAGAGAAAAAGCTCAAATAAATTGTGCTATCATTGGTGATTAAATCTAATGATTGGTTAGCTCATATCACATCAAACCATGTCAATTATTATTATTGTTATACTTTATAACAATATAACATCAGCATTGCGTGAGTGTGTGTATTTATGTATTAGCATTACCTGTAGGTTTCAATTTCTTTACAGTCTAATTTCTAATTGTCATACCATTCGATTTTCATATAAAGATATTGTTCTTGTAACCCAAAAAGCAAATTAAAGTTCCTTACAACTCGTTCTCTTTGAAATAAATCTTTTATCATAATGGACATAGCAGAAATGAGAACAAAAAAGAAAAAAACACAATATAAGAAACTCCATAACTATATTAAGCGAACAAGTGTGCTACTAATACCTAATTAGCAATTACCCAATGAACCATTGAAATGTCTTACCTGTCCAGCAGAAAAAAAGCTGTCTCTGCGTCCGTTTTAAACCCATTCATTAAAGTTCCGTAAAACTCATTCTCTTTTAAATAAATCTTTTATCATAATGAACATAGCAGAAAAGAGAAAAAAAACACAACATAATAAACTCCATAACTGTATTGATTAAGCAAACAAATGTGCTACTAATACCTAATTAGCAATTACCCAATGAACCACTGAAATGTCTTACCTGTCCAGCAGAAAAAAAGCCGTCTCTGCGTCCGTTTTAAACCCATTCAAAACATGGAGTTCACGCCACCTTTCTAAAGCCCTGCCGATATTTATTCTTGTTTTAGCAATGGCCCAGTCACATTCTCTTTTTTTCTGTAGCCACTTCTCAGTACGAATTATTTTGGTTTTGACTATGTGTGAATCTCCAGTCACTGATGATTGTCATTTAGACCTTTCTGGATTACAATCCGCCATTTATTCCAGCTGCTGTGGCTATAAACGATCCATCACCTGCAGCATCCTCACATGCGATATAGCATACTAGTCGGGATGTGACATAATGCCATGCTCGAATTTCCCATGAAAACCTACCCGTACCACTCAAGAAAACTTAATTACAAGCTTACCATTGTGAATTGAGCTAAAGGAAGGCAATAGTTTTGAATACTGGCTGGTTATGTACTTGCTCAAAAATTTATTTTGAATAATTTTCAACCAAAAAAGTTATGGACTGCAGCTTTAAGTACATTAAGGATCGAGTATTTTCAGAATTTTATTAAATAAAATTGAAAATGAGCAAGGTAAGAAACAGTAAGGTCTAATTTTGTATCTTTGAAATATATTAATATTAAAGGTTTTTGTGTCTGTTTGTTAATGAAGGATTTGTGGACATATCAATGTTTTTGGATTTGTGGAGTAAAAGTCATAGTTTTTATTTTTAAGTAAAAAGACCATTGGGTTAAGATGCCACACCCCCATTAAATTTTTAAAATGTAATTTATTGTAATGAATTGGATTATTATATACATGTGCGGTGGAAACAGCAGCAGCTTCTGATAGAATGAGGGAAGCGTTCACAGGAATGCCGGAAGTATGGCAGAAGACGCAGCATCTTGTTATTGTTATTATGAGACTACCCGCGCATCGGGGACTTCTCGCAAGTTACGTTGCTACGTAGGCCTTCGTATTGTAATCTTATCAAAGAACCTCATAAAATATGAAAATAGATATTCCAAATATTTAATATAGGCTATAGGTAATTGCTCGCAACACACATGGATTTTTTAAATTTTGTTTTCAATGACCTGCCCCAACCCGCCCCGCAAATAAAGTGACAATTTCTTTGCCCACCCCAACCCGACCCGTGGGTTACCTGCAGGGTCCGCGGGTTATGAAACGACCTGCGCATCACTATTACATATGTAACCTAGAGACATTCCCCTTCAGGAACTCAAGAATCGTCAAAATGCTTTGGGAACGAGAATGCCCAAGCCACCAGAATTTCAAGTCCCTGCGTAATGTGTATGTACTTAGCACAACTACGGCAAGAGAATGTAGGAAATATGAGTGGTATGAACGTCAAGGTCATAGAACCTCACAAAGGTGAGTGGCATAGACCAGCCCGCAGCGTTACAAATATCCTGCATTGCCACACCCAACAGGAAGGCCTTGGAGGTCTAGTGAGTCTTGATGCCCAAGGGCGAGGGGAGACCAGAGGACTTATATGACGTGAAAATGGCATCAACAATCCACCATCTGAGGGTCTGCTTAGTAGCAGGCAGACCCCTCTTGGAAGGACCATAACAAACAAATAATTGGTTAGACTTCCTCCACATTTGCAATTAAGCTTCTGTTGGTCTGGGTCCCAAATGGGAGGAGGACAAAAAAGCCTGTAGTACGACGGGCCGTGGCACAGAGGAGGGCACTTTAGGGACGTACCCTAGCCTGGGGTAAAAAAAAGCTTTGGCCAGACCAGGCGCAAAATCTAGAAAGGAGGGGGCCAGCAGGGCCTGCAAGTCTCCAACTCTCTTCAGCGATGAAATGGGTAATAGGTAGACATTAGGGGTGTTACGATTCACTCGTTTTCTCGATGCATCGATTACAAACCCTGATGATGCAATGCATCGATCTTGAAACATGGATTTTTCAATCATGAATCGCCGATTTCGGACAGTAATCGATTGTGATGAGGGGGCGGGGCTGAGAGCCGTGGGAACAGAGCGAGGCCGGTGGAGTAAATGTTAATGCATGGCAAATGTTAATGACACCTGCGCCATTCACCGGTTTTGAGTCCCATGGAGGAGTTTCGGAAGGATAAAAGGAGGAGTGATGACAATGAAAGACGAGAGAGGACCAGGCCTGGATTTTATTTTGTGTTTTGTGTGCGGCAGTCATCCGCAAAGGGCTGCCGCTTTACTTTCATTCTGTGTTTGTTTATTTTATTATTAAAGTATTTGAATGTTCGCCGGTTCCTGCTTTCTTCTTACCAAACTACGAACTTTGTTACATTGATTTAAAAATGCTAAGATTCGAATGAATCGTGATTTCAGTAGTGATTCAATGCTTTCAAAATATATACACATTAAATTACTACAAGCATGAGTTAATGGAGACCTTGAACAGTGTTTTTGCCTCCCATTTCTTCTTCACACGCTCCACTATTTACTGCCTATGGCTCTAACAGGATTGCGGTCATGCTCCGTTCGTCTCACTGACACATTTTTTGAGCAGCTGATGTGTGATCTCTCCTTAGTAGCCTACTTGTGGCCAATGATGCTAAAGTGAAGTAGTTTTACTTTTGAGTAGATTTTCAATGGCTCTTGGTCATGCTGATGACATTACCTGAGCAGTCGAAGGCTGCACATTTATTGCATGGACGGAACAAAAATGTAAGTGTCTAAAGCATACGCACAGTTTCACTGAATTATAAATATGTTTTAACAATGTTGTTTAACTGAATGTATGACGGAAACTGTTAAAATAATCACAGCATTAACAACAATGTTGAAATAAGAGCGCAAAGCTTATCTGATAATCAGATGCATGAAAGTAATGTTTGTTGCTATAGCAAACAGACATCGAGCATGTTTTCTTTCAGAATCATTATTTACCCATGGAGCGGAAAAGTTAAATACTATAGGGTTTTATTTTATGAAAATGAGATAAAGAAGTGAAGTGAGGCTGAAAGAGAAGTGATCTCACGATCAAAAATCTTAAGAAGTGCCAGGAAATGCTTATGTAATGTCTGTTTTGGGCTTTGTTTCATGTTCATGTTTTCATGTCTTTTATTTTGTTATTGTTTGAGTTTGCTGTTTGTGTCATGCTTCCCTTGCCCTCTTGTATCTCTGCTTTGTGTATGTGTCATGTTCTCATTGGTTATTGTCTGGTCATGTGATTATCAGTTCTGTTTGTTCTCATTGGTTGCTTTAGTCATGTGTCTTGTTCCCATTGGTTTGTTCTTGTCATGTGACCCTCATTGTTTGTATAAGTAGTCATGTTTTTGCCATTGTGCTTTGTCGTGTATTAACGCAATGTTGTAACCTGCTGTTGGTGAGTCTAGTCTGTTCAAGCCACGTCAAGTCTGTTCAAGTCAAGTCTTTGTTTATTGTTTGGATTATTGTTTGGATTTTGGATTACACCTTTGTAAATAAACTGCACTTGGGTTCATCTACACTCGCCTTCAATGGACTTATCGTTACAGCTTAATATGGACAAAGGTATTGATCACTGCAGCTAAACTGAATAAAAAGCAGAATGAACTGAAACCTTAAGACAATAAATAAATAACATTTATGAATGATGCAGTGCTAATTGACATATCATTTATTACAGTATAGAAACTACATATGACATGTCATGTCATAACATCATTAAACTATCATCTAACAATGGACAAAAGTGTTTTTTCTTCTTTTTTTCTCTCTAATCTATGGTTCTCTAACCATAAAGTCTGCTGTATAATTTGTCCCCTGACTAAGTGTCACACCCCTGGACTCATAATGTTGTCTTTTCCCTGCAAGTGTTCCATTCCCCATGTTCTGTGTGACCCAGTTTCTGTCCCTCCTTGATTGATTAGTTCCCAGGTGTGTCTCCTATGTTGGATTTACCCTTGTGTTGGATTATTAAAGACTCTCTCAATTACTCTCGACACTGTGTTCCTTCCGGCAGCGTAGCTTGACACTAAGCATTTAAAGAATTTAGAGGAAGGAATTATATAATCCTGTTAATGCACTTAAATAATGTAGAATCGAATCGTTAATCAAATCAAATTTAATTTAATTGTGAATCGAATTAAATTGAATCGTTCTGAATTTGCAAAAAATCAGAATTAAAAGCCTATGAATCATGAATCAAATCGAAGCTACGAGTTGTGCCCTGTCATCATACTCTCCGCCTGTGAGAGGAGATCCCTCCTGACGGGAATCTCCCATTAACCCCTTACCGGTCACCCCCCATTTTCATTATGGAGACACAAATGACATACCCAAAATTAAAAGGTTGCTGCTCATGAGTCTTTCTTACTAGATACACAATCAACATATATTCACAAAGCTGACGCTTCAAGTTTTACTGTTCAGGAATCAGAATTACTCAGACTGTTATGATAATAGAGACATATAAGTTCAAATATGAAAAAAAAAAAAAAAAAAATAATGTAAATGTAAATGTAATGTAAAAAAAAATGTTGATGTAGGATATGATTTAAAAAAAACATAATGTAGCTAAAGCCACAAGTCTACTAATGCTTCATTTTGATGTTTCAGAACATAATCTCACAAACTGTGAATTTTATAATACATTTTCTAAGACCATGTTGTGTGTTTTTAGAGAAGGCTAATAAAATTGATTTATGGCCCCTGTGAGCTGTCCTGTAAGCTCTCCTGTGTGCTGTCTCCATATGTTTGGCCCCAAATACTGCCCCATTAATGATTCTGTTGTTGTCACTCGATGAGCCTTTCACACCTCCACCAGGTATGAGACATTATCCTCATTATTCTTTTGTTTTATTCAGCCATTATTAGCCTTTATTCTGGCATTACAGGGTTTACCAAGCCACATTGATTCAATCCCAGTATACATTTACCAATTATTATCAAAAGCCTTTCTATAAAAATACAACAAAACATTTTCTTACGACCTTTTGTGAATTATTAAGACAAAATGCATTATGAAGAAGAACTGCACCTGCTATGTAGCATCAAGCTACATAAGACAATTTATGAAATTATTAGTACACTTTTGCTCAAAACTCACTTTAAACCCTGATCAAGTGTTTGTAATAACTTCGTTTTGCGATCTCATGTGGAATTTGGTTGTCTGTTGTTGTAAAAATATGCTATTTATAGCCTTTTATATCGCTGCACAAATTAGCATTTCAGATGTACATTTTCAATATTGTTATAAAAATGCTCCAAATCTCAAGAAAATCACATACAAACCATATACTAACGTAATCGTGTGTTTATTATTTGGATATTTCGTGGGTACAGAGGTTTCTATGTGTTGTTGTGGTCAGATATCAACACGGAAGTGTACAGGAAGTGCATCACAGGATAGGACGGGGCGGGATATGATGCACAGTTATGATGGACAAGACACGGACGAATCAGGTCTCTGTCAGTGGCAGCGTGAACACGGAAGACTAAACACACAGAGACAGCACTGGGAGCAGATAATTATCATCAGATCGCGTAAATCAGTAGAAAATGAATAGAAATTATGATTCAGTCAGAAGAAATATGAAGTAAACATCAGTAAATATATCTAAATATCTCCATGTATATGCAACTTTGGACTATAAACCCTTATTGACGCTGTTGAGTGAATCCATGTGAACACAAATAAACCGCTGCAGACGTAACTGAATATGAATGCTTGGTGAATTTCTATTCTAAAAATGACTCATACATATTTATTATTTTGCACTCCTTTATCAAAACAGTGGTCAAATATCGAAGCTAGAATCTTTAAACTTTCAAATGATGTTTAACGTGCTGTTAAAGTGAAACAACAATAATCTGGGGCTGTCACCGATCTTTGACAACAAAGGGGTTAAGAGGTGTCAAGAAGGGAAATCAAGTCTGAGAACCATACTTGGCCTGGCCAGAATGGGGCTACTAGCAGCAGACGGACCCCGTCCCGACGCACTCTCTCCAGAACTCCCAGGAGCTGAGCATTTGGGGAAAGTCTTACAGAGAAGCCTCGGCCACATCTGTACCATACCATGCTGGATGAGTCAGAGAGAACCAGAGGGGACAGTGTGATGTCTCCTGGGTCGCAAACAGATCCACCTGAGCCTGGCCAAACATTCTTCAAATCTCACACACCACATCTGGGTGGAGTCACCATTCCCCGGGTCTCGGCCCCTGCCTCATCAGGCTGTCTGTTCTCTGACTGAGATGCCCAGGGATGTGACTACTCTCAGCGAAAGGAGTTTCCCTTGGTTCCACATAAGAATCTGGGTGGAGGCGTTAGCGCAGACCTCTCAGGTGGTTGATGTAAGAGACCGCCGCTGTGTTGTGCTTCACTAACACATGGTGGCCTCTTAGGTCTGGGAGAAAGTGTTTCAGTGCTTGAAACACGGCCAGCATCTCCAGGCAGTTGATGTGCCACGTAAGATTGCGGCCACTCCACAGACTGTGGGCAGGGTTGCCACTCATGACCGCTCCCCAACCGGTGAGTGACGCGTCTGTCATCAATGTTACGCAACGACAAGGAGCTTCCAGCACAGGGCCCTGTGACAAGAACCAAGGTTTCCTCCACATGCCTAAGCCATGAAAGCATAGTCATGTGACCTTGATCATGTGAAGCGGAAACCCCCTTGGTCTTGAGCCACCACTGTAGGGGTCTCATGTACATCAGGCTGAAAGTTATCATGTTGGATGCAGCTGCCATCAGACAAAGCGGTTTCTGAAAATGCTTGACAGTGAGTGACCGGCCTTCTTTCAATCTCGTGACTGCAGTGAGGATCGACTCGATCCAAGCAGGAGACAACTGTACCTGCATCATGGTCAAATCCATCACCACGCTCAGATAAGAGGACCTCTGTAATGGAGAAAGCATGCTTTTCTTGGCATTCAGTCTCAACCCCATCTCTCTCATGTGGGCGAGAGCGACATCTCGATGCCGAACCACCATCTGCTCCGATTGAGCCAAAATCGATATAATTGAGCATTTGGATGCCCTGGAGTCGCAGTGGAACCAGAGCAGCATCCACACACTTCGTGAAAATGTGGGGTGAGAGTGCAAGGCCGAATGGAAGAACCGGCTATTGGTAACCATTGCCCCCGAAAGCAAACCTTAGCAACTTCCTGTGTTGGGGAAGGATGGAGACATGGTGTCAGGAATATGGATCTGTTTTGTTTTGTTTTTCCTTGTGCTCTGTGACCCAGTTTCTCCCGTGCTTGAATGTGTTCATGTCATCCAGGTGTGTCTTGTAATTACCCTCGTTACCCCATGTATTTAAGTCCTAGTCTGTGCTGTCTGTCTTTGTGGGGTCTACTAACACCATGTTCGTGTGTCACAGTCATTCCTAGTGTGGATTACCCCTTGTTTTTGATTTATTAAAAACTGTAGAAACATTGGAACGAGGCGGAGGAGAACCAAACTGAATTTTGTAACCTCTTTCTACAGTCTGCAGAACCCAACGTAAGATATTTGTCAGAAGTTTCTATGCTGCTAGAAAATCTACTAAGGGAATCAGTCTCTTGAGGCTCTCAGAGCAGTTACATTTCCTGGTGGACACTGAGATTTGTGGCAGGGTTAACAGCTCGGCCTCCTGAGGGCACTGAGGAGAGATGGGCACCTTGTGATTAGGTGTACACGAGCGGCAACCTCTCGTTCTCTCTCGTGAAGCCAACAAGGAAGTGACTAAAACTGCAATTCATCGACTGGCCGCTTGAGGCTGGCTGCAAAAGCGAGTCAGTCCCATAGACTCCCATGTTAAAATGCCCAAACTTACAGCAGAAAAATACATGTTTACAGCCTGGTTCAAAAAATTATTTTGGTCTATATAGCTAATTTTGCCCTTCATGACAACTGTGAGGGGGGTGAAATTTTTTATAACTCATACGTTTAAATTATATTAAGCCTTAAAGTTCTGCATAATTAAGGGCGTGGCCACTTGAGTGACAGGTGGATTGCAGCTGCTGATACTGCCGTCGAGCTAGGTGGGCATGGCTTCAGCAACCAGCTCCCGCCTTTTTGCCCATTTTCGATTATCTGGGAGAGTGGCACGGTGATGTGCTGCCAAGATGGCGATGGCCCGCTCTGCACACTTTGAGCTTCAAAAACGCTCTTCAGGAGTCTACGGACAATGTGTCCATGTTTTTATACAGTCTATGGGTGTACAGCACTCTTCCCTAGCAGGGACTGCCCTCAGCATCCCTGGGACACAAACATCAGGGCTTCTTGGTCAAAGACTTCTTAGCCAAAAGGACGGTCCTCAGATCGGCCTTCGACTTCAAAGTCTTTGCTCAGCTCCTGTGTGTGGAATGATGACAAGATGGCACTGCCGTGTTTGGACGCGCCCTGGTCGCTCTGCTTAGACTGTGTTTTTATTTATTTTCTTACTCACAATTACTCTCATCTTTTGCATGCATAACATCGGCACTGATCACATATGACAGCAGAACACTTAAACAACAGAAACCAGTTTTCTCACCTACTTTACAACTTCCAAGATGGCCACCTGAGATTCTCCGCATGACGAATGAGAACAATGGCTATGAGAGTGCTCCTCCGAGGTGACGAAACAGAAAACACTTGAGAATAAGATAGATGAACTCAGAGCCAGGATAAGATTCCAATGGGACATAAGGGACTGCAACATAATCTGCTTATCCGAAACATGGCTGACCCCCTCGGTACCGGACAAAGCTGTAACACCATCTGATGGTACCGGACAAAGCTGTAGCACCATCTGATAGCTTCTCTGTTCTTCGGTTTGACTGGACTGTGGAGGCCGGCAAAACCAGAGGTGGTGGGGTCTGTTTCATGGTTAACAACAAATGGTGTGACCCTAGGAACATCTCCACTCTGTTGCGTTCCTGTTCACCTCATCTGGAGCATCTAATGATCACGTGCCGCCCGTTCTATTTGCCTCGTGAGTTTACAGCGGTCATCGCCATGGCTGTTTACATTCCGCCTCAAGTGGACACAGAGATGGTCCTGCTCTATGATGTGATTAGTGTCTGCTTAAACAACCACCCAGACACTGCCATCATTGTGAGTGGGGACTTTGATAAAGCCATTCTTAGACATGTAATGCCAAACTTTTACCAGCACATTTCCTGTCCAACCAGAGGGGGAATACATTGGAATATTACTACTCTATTTTTTATATTTTTTTAATTTTTTTTTTTTTTTTTTTTGACTTGCTCATTTGGGGCTGTCAGACATTAAAGCACAATTTTCTGTGAAGCTGATTTAAAACAACATCAATTGTGCCATTCAAATAAAAATGACTTGACTTGGAGGCACAGTTAACATATATGCAAAAGTTGTGTGTGAAGAGTAGCAGCATGGGGTGTTATCGGTGATTACTAGGACATTGCTGGTCAAATAACAACCTTTCATTTTTAGTTTTTACAAAAAATTCCTAACCCTGACTATGATCAGTAGTAAAAATGACCTTGACTTAGTAAATACCACTGATTAATTTATTTTAATTTACTATATATATGTATATATGGGATGTTTTCAGCATTGATAATAATCATAAATGTTTCTTGAGCAGCAAATCAGCATATTAGAATGATTTCTGAAGGATCATGTGACACTGAAGACTGGAGTAATGATGCTGAAAATTCAGCTTTATTACAGCAATCAATTACATTTTAAAAGATATTCACATAGATTTTTTTTTCACAATATTACTGTTTTTACTGTATTTTGTAAATAAATGCAGCATTGTTGAGCAGAAGAGACTGATGTAAGACCTTTGTGATATTATATTGTAATTACTGGATATACTAACCAGACTGGTACCAGAGTAAGGTTAGTTTACACTGATTCAGAACAGGAAAATCAACTCGTTAATCCATCCAGAAACAGTGTCTTTTGGCTCAACAGCCAGTAGATGGCAGCACATGTCTGTCAAGTGCACTGGAGTTACAACACGGCCTGCACTCTCACTGCAGCAGGATGCTGGACTCACATATGTGAGAGAGTTTAGGAGAATTAGACTTTAACACAAATTCACAGTTAAAACCAGTCATACATTCTTTAGAAATTAAAAAGAGATATAACAGTATGGGCAAAATAATGTCAATAAATCAGTGGCACACATATATGAATGTCTTATACGTATACACTCTCTGATAACTACACTATCAAGATTTCATACAGACAAACATGCATGGTTTGATCAACACATTTGAACACACCTGTCTGTTCGGTGGCTCTCGCTCGCGTTAAACCCGACTCAGACACGCACAAAGTTTTGCTCTTTGTTTGCTGCTGCATTGGAATTTGGCAAAGTTCCATCTGCTATTTGATTTTCTGTTTTCACAAAACAGTGGCAGACAAAGGAGCTCACGGTGCAGCAGCATACAAAACAAAATAAAACCTAAAAAAAACAGCACAATAATACCTTTCACTCCATCTGCACCCTCCGACGCTCAAAGTTCCCGCCTTAGGTATCATCTGCCTGACGAGCATATATACCTAACAACAAAGCTGCACAAACAACAGGACTCCTGTGTTAATACTCATCAAGGCTCTTGGGTAGACGCCGAGAACGCCTCGCCTCCCTAATCAGGACCCCCACATGAAAAGCAGCACACCTCTGGTTTCAGCATAATTACAGACAGGCGATAATCAGGTCACCCCAGCGGGGCCAAGTGAGCCGGCAGAGGTGTTAATAAACATTCCTCCCCTCTTTTTTTTCTCCCCGCTCTTTTTCCTGAGGTAAGAAAGAGAGACGAAAAGAGAGAAGCCCGCCCGCCTGGGCACAGTGGTATTGAATAGATGCCCTGGGGCGCGACACCCCCTGAAAGGTTACTCTCTATCTAACGCAATGGAGAAAAAAGAGAACGAGGGAGATGGAAGGAGAAAGGGGTGAACTCAGACCCATTTTCCCTTGGAGTTTGTGGGGGGGGGGGAGATCTTACCATTTTAAAATAATTCAAATGTTAACATTTCACAGATTAGCATAAGGATCGCTTGCAGTCACAGGGCTGTGAAATGAAATATCTATCAGCATAATGTTCTTTTTTTGGGAAAGATGGAAAAAAACTCAAAGATAGACATAACCTAAGGTGCAGCCTATGAGCTGTGTCTCGTTCTCAGAAAGCAGACCTGTAAGGAAAGGAATTATATAAGAACTTCTAATATAAGCATTTCAATTAGTTGCATTTCGGTTGCTACTTTTCAAAGTTGTTCAAAGTTACACCACATACTTTTTAGTAATTCATTAAGCTGTGCAAAAAGTTGGCTGAATGTTTGAACGTGGCGTTCAGGTGGAATCAAAGTGGAATGGCTCGCGTATGCACCGAATCAAACGTGTTGCTTTTTAGACAAAAGTTTGTCAAGAAAGTGCTTTAAGGGAGTCCCAGATGTCTTTTTTTTTTTTTTTTTTGTAATAACTTAGCTTCCAGAGTCTGTCAAATTTATAAATATTATAAATTTAGCATTTAAAACTGAATGTTTCATTTAATTAGAATAATAAATCAAAATCTTGCCTGGCAAGATATTTAATTGTAATAAAGATGGTTTTGTTAAATCAATCAAATGTTACCAAGTGTTCCGAAATTGATTTTCTGACAGAAAGTTCTAAACACTTTCAAAACACATCATTAGGAAAAATCTGAAATCATTTTAATTTATGACTGTTCCTATAGCTTACTCAAATGATTATAACAGGCACTTTATAGGCATTGCTAAGCAATTAGTGCACTATTAGGTTTATGTAAAGCATCCACAGCTATGCTTCAAGGCAAGGCCTGTGCTAGACATTAGGAGGCCTTAGCAGGGCCGTCAGGCCTCATTCACACAGTCACTGTGTGCCAACGGTCCCCAGAGAGTCCACTCGTTAGTAGGCATTCCAACTGCTGGTTGCCTAGTAACATTTATGAAGGAAATTAGCAGATGTCATGCCATGTTGTTGACAGTGAATAAGTGTTCTTGCAGCTAAACATATAGCTACTTTTGAAATGAAAAACTGTGTTTAAATGGAATGTGTCCAAAAATGCTTAATATCAAGATTGCACAAGATAAAAATAAGTAAAGTAATCAAAGGTGAACACAAACTACTGTTGCTACTGCTGAATGGGACTTTAAGCAGAGCCTCAACTTTAGCAAATATAATATGACTTCCCTCTAATACTGACATCTTGGCATCACATTTATTGGTATAGGTCAATACTGAATATTTAATCAGATGATAGTGATTATTTAATTGTGGATTATTCAATATTTAAAACATTGCTATGTCTTAGTGATAATGTAAAAAAGGAATATCGCAAAGATTAAATTCTTTAACAGCACTACACATTAAAAATATGATATACTTGAAGAGCTCTGCCCCTTTATATCAAATTCAGTTTAATAAAAAATAGTTTAATAAACTAATTTCAGTAATTCAGTAATGTGCACTAGTTCTTTCGCACCTCTTCCAGGATTGTCAGTTGTGATCTTATCTACAATATATTTAGAGATCAGTGAGTCAGTCAGCTTTCACAGTTTGCTTTATGTAACAAAAACATTTAGTCATTATATCATATACCACACTTTCATTCTCACTGCTTATTTAATGTCTAATGATAAACACATCCATACAAATGTCCTTTACAGATGCTGTGCAAATCAAAATTTCGACAAACATAGTCATGCCAAATGCCCTTTTTTAAAATTAAAAATGGTTATTTAAAGCGTGTTGGTTTTAACCATTTTTATGGATATTTAAAAAATGGATCCCAAATACACTTTATCACCACATATCTTAAATGATGTATTGTGCTTAACATCAATCCTTGATGAAAATTACGGGAGAAAATTACATTTTAAATATGCCTGAATAAAATCCCAAACTAAGGCTAATTTTACAGTTAGTATTTTAAGTAATAATATTTTACACATACTTTGACAGAATTACAGCTTGACTTGAAATTCTACACAAACTTATTGATCACCAAAAAAGATATTTACATAGATTTTTCCTTCTTTTCATCACACAGCACATGCCTCACATCACATCTCAAGCATGCTCTTAGTGTCTCCTTGGTAAATAAGTTTGTTTGGTGTGCCTGAAATGATGCCACAAATTGATTTTTGAAATTTTTTGAAGACATTATTGTGACAATAAATAATAAGGATAAGTTGAAATATGTTAATCAATCACTGGAATATACAAAGCCCAGAAGTATAAAAACACCACCCTCTGCAATTTAATTGCAATTTAAGTTTATTACAAAAGGATGAATTGTTGTATTTTCGGGATTATTAGAGCATATTTAATATCAATTAATATCTCAGGACAGAAGGTAAAAGTGAAAGTGAGGTTAGGCTCACTGGTGGGCTGGGGTTTAGCATTCATCAGATCTATTGTGTATTGTGTGGCTCTGCAGGTGGGTTTATTTCATTTCAGTTGGCCTCAGTTAAAGAGTTCTGCACTCTCAGCCAATACAATACAAACACATTAATAAGAGATTCATTGTGTAGTATAGACAGCTTTATTGATTACAACAGGAGCTCCCAGGTTAAAAAAAATATATATATGATGATATTAAGTTTATCTTAAGAAGTAATAAAGAATAATATTAGTAATAATAGTAATAATATAATAATAGTATATTAAAGGGTTACTCCATTCCAAAATGAAAATTTTGTCATTAATCACTTACCCCCATGTCATTCCAAAACCGTAAAAGCTCCGTTAAATTTTTGGAACACAATTTAAGATATTCTGGATGAAAACTGGGAGGCTTGAGACTGTCCCATAGACTGCCAAATAAATAACAGTGTCAAGGTTACGACATGGGGGTAAGTGAATAATGACAAATTTTTCATTTTGGGATGGAGTAACCCTTTAAGTACAAAATGAGTTCACAAAAAAACAGCATCGAGTACACTTTAAGTACATTATGGAAGTGTATTTTTTAGTAACCTGGACTTGCACTTCAGCTTGGTTACTTATGTGGACCAAAGAGGCGATGATGATCTGGTGCCAATGTGTTCATCTGTTCTAAAGTAACTGTAACTGTAGTCAGATTTTTGACAGGGGCATTTCCTCCAAAGAAGGCAAGGGAGGCAGTGTCTCCTCAAAAAATCGGATGACAAAAAAAATAAATAAAAAATAAAAGTACAAAAATAAAACTATGCAAATATTACATTAAAAAAGTATACAAATCACTCGCTTTTCTAAAGAAAAACACCAGCAACACCAGCAGGTAAAGATATTCAACAGTGGGAGTCCGTGTCTATCTCGCCTCCCCTGAGCCCATTGAGTTTTAACAGACCCCCCCACCCCCATAGTGTGCAGTGAGTTGCAGAAAGTCACTTAAGAGGAGGCAATGCCTCCATCATAATATGATTGGATATGACTGGCTATGATCGGCTGTGATTGGTTCATATGATAAATCCCACCTCCTTTGTTTGTGCATGTTTGCAAACCAGACTCATTGAACAATATAATGGCATTAATGGGAAGTCTAATTCATTAATTGTAAGCAATAAACACTTATATATCACCACTTCATCAAGGCAAAATCCAACTTCAAACGGCCTGAAAACATGATCTGTGGGTTTTTAGTGAGCAGCTTATTGCAATTAAAGGCACATCTCTACGTCTGTGACTAGTATTTACCAAGCTATTTATGACTGATGATCCGAAATGAAGTTTATTATGAAAAAGAACAGCTGAACATCAGCTCATGAAGAAAATATTGTATATAAATTGTTACTGCCTTGAGTTATTATTTTGGAATAAATGTAAAATGCTTAAAAACACTAAACTGGTGATGGGATTTATAAATAGAATAGATTATTAATTACATTGTTAATGTAAAAATACAATATGGATGTGTCTGTTGTGTATTCTGGCAGTGTAAGTAATGTTTATTTAATCAAGACTGGGACATAAATTTACATTTAATAAAAAAAAAAAAATTAAAAGTGTGAAATTTGCCTACTCATTTAAGAACACCCCTGCACGCCACTTGATTTTGAGTATTTTAAAATGAAATATAATCTTATTACAAGTACTTAAGTTTTAGAATTTAAGGTCACACTTTATTTTAAGGTCAGATTCTCGCTATTAACAAACCATATGAACTATGAATTTTGCCTCTATAAACTCCTAATTGGCTGCTTATTAATAGTGGTAATTGTTAAGTTTAGGTATTGGGTAGGATTGCGGATGTAGAATATGGTCATGCAAAATATGTGCTTTAGTACTAATAAACAACAAACATGTTAACAGGCATGCTAATAAACAACTAGTTAATAGTGAGAATTGTTCCCTATTCTAGTGTTACCAAATTTAATTACATAATCCAGATCACATGTAATCAGTTACTACCCAGCTCTCTCTCTTAAATGTTAATGTTAGTGGATTGTTCTAATCAACACAGACAATCCCACACATACATAGTGTTATTCCAGGTTCAGCAGCATGGATGTGGTGGTGGGGGGTGGACAGTGCCATGTCAGAGGCACCTGCCAGCGGCCAAACCTTACCCAACTTCCACGTCTCTCCCAGGTTGCCCTATCTCCCTCTTCTGTCTCTCTATCTCTCTCTCCTCCCTCTCCTCATCCCGCTCCCCCTGCTCAGGGAAAAAGTTTGCCAGACAGCCCTGAGGACTCCCATCTCCTTGACTCCTTGAAACCCCATCAACACCCCCACCCCCAACACACACCCCAAAACCAAAACACACACACTCAACAAACTTAGCACAACAATTAATAATACATCACTGACTAGGGCCAAATGTAGCTTTTTTTGCGAGGTCCTCATACGTGGAACACATGTGTCTATGTGCTAGATGTGAAGCGCACACACCTAAACACACACGCTTTGCACTGCAGAAGACAGCGTGGATTTTGTAAGGTTTCCATGGTGTAGTGATTGGTACTCAAGTCACCGATGACGTAGAGATCTTTGATCACATGTCACTTAAGGACTGGTTTTAAGTGAATCAGATGACCCCTCCCTTCTTTTACTCCGAGACACCAGCTGAGGAATTTCACCTTAACATTAATCAAAAAGGGGCTGTTCAAGTCTGTGTAAACTGGAAGCTGTTTGTTAACATACGTATCTTAAGGTTTTTTGAGAAGATCACTAACACAAGGAAGACATGGTTAAAAAAAGACTTATTAACAATAGATATGCAAGGAAACGAATAAATGACTGACTAATCAGGTAACAGGGAACATTCTCAGAACTGACAGGCTAACATTCTGAAAAGAAGAAGTTATGAACAGACTTTTTCACTAACATTAACAGAATGTTCATTCAAAGTTATCTGCTCTTTAATAATGTTTTCCAGCCATTCTCGAAATGTTAATAAAAACATTATTTATACATCATTCATGGAAACTTTTTCCGAAACATTTTAGTTTGACGTTCGTCTAATGTTTTTTAAATGTTACTCTTTGTTTCAGAACATTCAGGGAACATTCAAATCTAACATTCCCATAATCAGTGTTTGGGGTAACGCATTACAAGTAACGCGAGCTACAAAATCAGATTTCTTTTTTCAAGTAACTAGTAAAGTAACGTATTACTTTTTCAAATAAGTAACACTTTTAAAGTTACAAATAAGTTACTTTTTCCCCATTTATTGATTGAAAGCTCTCCTGTCCCCATGTTGAGAGAAATCGGGAGTAATATGTTACTTTAGTTCTAGATTAAATGTGAACATGCATTAATTCATCTCACTCACTCAAAAAAAAAAAAAAAAAAAAAAAAAAAATCAGCTTTAGTTTTCCTCAAAATTAATAAAAACAGAATATGACTCAAAGCTGCAATAATCAAAATATGTTAAATAATAAAAAATGCTTTATGTATTTATTTCCCTTTTTATTAACCAATTTGCTGCTGATCTTTGATGATACAATTCAACCATACTAAGCAAAAATTATACAATATAAACTAACATTTCTTCTTCTTTTTTTATTGCTGAAGAGTGTTGAACTTTTTTCTTCTGTGTTCTACTGTACAGATGTGAATTTACATTTCCTTCAGCCTGAGGCTTTTGGTGTGAAAGGGCTTTTACATTTGCCAAAAATAGAACTTTTTATATTAAAAGCAAACAAGCAAGCCAAGCCCAGATTTCAAAAGTAATGCAAAAATAACATAACACATTACTTTCAATAAAAAGTAACTAAGTATCGCAATTAGTTACTTTTTTAGGAAGTAACGCAATATTGTAATGCATTGCTTTTAAAAGTAACTTTCCCATACACTGCCCATAATGATGCAAAATGATCAAATGGAATGTCCCCTTAACGTTCGAATAACCAGGAGAAAACATTTTTAAAACATTAAAAAAATTGACTTTTCAAACATTTAGAGAACATTAAAAAATAATGTTTTCATAACTTAATGTGAACATCACATACATTTTTTTAGCTGTGCACATTTTTAGTATGCACTGCATGGATAATAAAACTAATAATCAAAAAATACCAGATTAACTTGTGAAAAACAATAAATGATGTGAATGGACAAATGTTGTGCTGTTAAACTGAATGTAGCAATGGAAGATAATTATATGGTAACACTTCTGTTGGGAAACCAATTGAAGACAATAAATCATTTTTTTAATTTGATTATCATTACATAATCTAATATTTAAACGTTTTCTAAGCAAGTTAGATAAACATGGCTGCAAGTATAAACTACTGCCAAGGTAATAATTTTGGTAAATTTATATTTACCTTCCACACAGTCCACTAGTGAAGCAAAGCGCAGGGCACAGTCGTTTCCACACTAGAGGCTGGAGAATCCTGAACTTCTGTTGTGCCAAAAGGGGTCAGCTGGGTCAGATGAGTGGACACAGGATCCTTTGCACACTGGCTTGTGTTACTGTGGAGCTGTGTGGGTCAAACAATATCTGCCGGTGCAGGGCTCCTTTGTGGACTATAGGCTGTGCTGTTGAAGGAACTGTAAGAGCCAGAAGGTGTCAGTCCATGCTGGAGTCCTTTGCAGCTAGAATGCAGCCATAGGAAATATGCACAGTTTTGCTCGCAAGAGCTTAACCTCTGCTGTACTGTTGTGTCTTTTCTTGTTGGTCAGAACTTGATTCTGTTAATGTCTCCTTCCCATCGAGCTGGAAACACAGAATGTGGTGTGTCCCCATTGGGATAGAAATGCAGAATGAAGGTGCGTCCACCCATGGGATACATTATGTCTTTCAAAAGAGGACATTGGAACATTTTACCTTTGCAATGTTCCATTACCAAACCTCTTTCAAATGATTACAGGCACTGTGCATGATAAGAAATGGTTGAATTATCAAGCATACATTCCTTTTCGGTTGATGCATCAGCTTTTTCTAACTGTTTTGTTAACAGTCAATTTCCATTTACATAATGTATTGTTTGTATGAACATGAAGTAGAAGTTTCAGCTTATATCAAATGGATTTAGATGCATCTTTGTGGCCTTGCTTTGTTTTAGCCACTGTGGCTGTGTCCTGAGGTCCTGGCAGTCTCGGCCTAAACATTAGGAATGAGTTTGGTGGTTGGGTTTGAGGCCTTTGCAGTCCAGAGAAGAGTACAGAAAGGTCCTGGACAATACATACAGTACCAAATGCCACTATCCAGCTGGTAAGGACATAATGAACACAAATCTCTGTCATAGCCAAGAGAAAAGTAACATTTAAAGTGGTCATGAACTGCCTTTGTTTTTATTTTGCACTGTTCTCTGAGCTCCCCTTATAATGTTATCAAGATTTTTACATCAAAATACGTAATTTAACAGTAGTAACAGGCTGTTTTCTGTCCTGTTTTTGACCCCCTCATCAGAATGCTCTGTTTGAATAGATGTGGAGGATTCGGACTCGGACGTAAACACCCACTGCTGTGATTGGCTAATAGTTTAACTGTTTGACAGTGTACATTCCTCATAGATGGACGCTGCTCTGATTTAGGTCTAAAACGCATAAATACTCAGTATATATCAAACAATCTGTAATAACAGACAGAGCAATAAAACAGACCACATAATGAAAACAGTTACTCACACTTGTGTTGTTGCACTACTGTCGGATCCAATATAGTCGGCACAGCAGTCAACAGTCTTTTAGTTTCAATCTTTCTGAAAATCCCGTGTCGGATTGTGCCTTGTTCGTAAACTAATCCTTGGTAAAATTAAGTGACGTGGTCTGGATCTTCATTAAAAATAAAGTTCATTCAAGGAAGGAAACACAAACACTTGTTTTCCCACAACTTGGTACTGAACAGTGTCTTGTTGTCTTCAGAGCATCTTTATCATTCGCTTTCTGAGTAGACTTGCACGTTCGCCTCTCTCGTAAACACTACATGCTCGAATCGGTGGGTGGGGCTAAACAGGCAGTGATGTGGGTTGGTTGGGTGTGGACAGGCAGTGATGTGGAATCGTGGGGTGGGGTTAAACAGGCATGTGATGTAGAAGCAGGCGTTGATCTTCTTCTGCGGAGGCGGTGCTTATCCACACTATTACATCATAGAGTAGAACATTCCACAACCTGTCGTTTTGGCAGACTGCCTTCAATATAAGATGTTTTTAGACTGAAGAGAAAGTTTTGAGTTCTGAAACTTACAGGATGTTTTTATAGTACAAATGACCTCTTATGTGTCAAAAGATCAAAGGAATTTTGGTTTCTCCATTTCTCTTCATTGCCCCTTTAAACTATTATACCAGACAAATGCGTTTGGGTAAGCCAAGCCTACCACTAGACCAGTGGTTCTTACCCTGTTCCTAGAGCCCCTACTTAACACTGCACATTTTGCATGTCTCCATTGTTTAGCACATCCATTTCAGGTCTTGGAGTCTCTACTCATGAGCTGATGACCTGAAGGTGTTTGATCACAGTGTCATCAAAATGTGCACTGTTGGTGGGGCTCCAAGAACGTTGTTGGGAGGTACTGTGCTAAACAGATTACTTATTACCTTGACAGCATTTACTGAGGATCAGGAGGAAGCCATATCATTGGTGGAATCAATAACCAAACAAGAACATCACTGCTTGAAGGAGGCCAAACCACTGGAGCAGCCTCCAAAGCAAAAAAAGATCTGTTCTGTTGGCTTGAATATGTTTGTACCAGTGTTGGTGCAGCACAGAGCATGTGCGATTTCTTCAGAGGGGGAGGACATGGTTAGCACCTGAGTCCTCAAGGGAGCGGTTGAAACCTTAGGCTTTCGAGAAGGCAGGCCCAATTTCCAGATAAGAGTCATGGCCTAACAGGGCCTGAAGGTGTCCAATGCGCTTCACTGAAGTCGAAGCAAATAACAGCATTGCCTTTAGAGAGAGAATGCACAAATTCACCATCACAGGAGGTTCAAATTGAGGAGCCGTAAGCGTGTTTAGCACTACAAGCACTACAAGTGTAGCACCGGATGTTTGGGTCAATACTACGAGAAGAGCATCAGTCAGTGAAAAGTCACTCGACACATTCAGTAAATGTTTGGTGGAGCCAGGAACAAGGATTTTTGGTAAGCAGTGCCCTTGAAGGCGAATCTGAAGAATGGCTTCTGATAAGGGGCTTTCTCCACATGGAAGTGCGCAAGTTTCAGGCTGATTGATATAAAGCAGACATGAGACACACTTCACCAGTGATTTAACCATCTCAGGCCAAGAATGAGCCATAGCATGGTATTTTGTAGTGATGAGAAAATGCCAGCTGTAGAGGCCTTTCTGCATTTCACAGACTTTGTACCTCTAAACGTAAGACTGGTGGGTCTCCTGCATTGCTAAAGTGGAGGACAGAAAACTGTTGAAAAAAATAATGGCCTTGAAACAGCAGAACATAGCCAGAAGATTACCAGAGAATCCAAGTGGAAATTACCAGACATGTGCAACAATGCCACTCAGCCTTGTATCCCATGTAAACATGCACACACACACACACACACTCACACACACACACACACACACACACACACACACACACACACATTGTATCCCATGTAAACATACTCACTGAAAGCATCCTTCTGCATGCATCCTTAGTGCAATGGTTTAATGTGTAAATTATAGGCCTAATTTTAATCTTTGCAATCAGTGTGTGGGATTTTGTGTGGTGTTGTTTGTGTAAGTAATATTATGAGATCACATGCATAATGCCCACAAAGCAATTAAAAAAATTATTTAAGATCTTAGTAAATCGGCCAGTAGGAAAAAATATATATTTCTATAGCATGCTTTGTTCATATTTACAAAGTCTGCCAAACTTAGTTATTTAATGGAAAAATAAATAAATAAAATTCCTCAAAAAAATGTAACCTTAATATTCAGATTTCTCTCATGCTCATATCCCTTTATGTTAACAATGCACACTAAAAATAACATAAGAATATGCTCATATTTAGTCATTGTCAAGCATGTTTTTGGAGTGGGGAGACTTTCAAAAATCAATATACACACGGGCAACCATAATGAATCTCAATTCACACTTCATCCTCATCTGCTCCTGTTAAAGACATGAATGAGAAAAAATGGTTTTATTTATAGTAAAACACAAAATATTTTATTTTTACATTTTTATTTTTTATTTTTTAATATTTTAGTTTTACAGTCATTATAGTTAATGCATATTAACAAGTGCCATAAGCATGCAGAAGAAAATATGATATAAGAGATAGAAGAGAAATGCTTAAAATAAGCTTCATCGTGATTTGGTGTGTAATAAGATAGATAAGTTAGTTTTGGTTTCTTTGGGAATTCCCTGAGCTTGTCTCTCATCCACTCCCCGAGGGTTACACAGAAAACAATATGGCTGGATTTGTTTTGCTGCCTCTGATTGAATTAGGATTGATTTTGCTGCTATTTTGCCAGGAGACTATCAGGTCTCTGGACTTCTTTAAGTGTGTTTATTGGATAAATGTTTACACGCTAGTCAGCAGGACCAGTGGTTTCTTAGCCTGCCATTTACTATAACATAAAAATCAATAATGCTGAAATGTAATTTTACGTCTCTTCATTACTGAGTGGAATGATTGTTTCCAGCCACACGGGATGTGAAATGTCAGTTGCCAATCCGTTGTGAGTGATACAGAGAAACAGTTAAAGCTAAATAACAGTCAAATAAACTCTTACAGCTAAATAACATCTAAATAAGCTTCACACATCACAATCTCACTCATCATCAGCTAAAATATTTAGTATAAGAAATGTATATTTAGTGTTGATTATTCATCATAGTGACATTCAGATCAACAAAACAAGCTTCTCAAAATAGAGACAGTGTTCTGTTTCAAAGCACTCCAATGACATGTTCAACAGCACGCTTTGGAAAACCACAGAACAAAAACAGCAATTAGTGCCTTTAAGTTGTGCATTTCTGCCGTCTGTGTGATTGACAGACTCGTGCTGTTATTAGCATGACTTCACACACTGTACGACCAGAGCAGATATCGCTGTGAAGACCGCAGGTGTCAGAGCTGATTCATTGCCTCTGTGAGCATAACCTGGGGCCAGCGCAGTACAGGAAATATAGGACACCATGTACAAGTGTTTTTGCATACATTGTCATTGTTCAAAAATTAAAAAAAAAAAAAACTATTTCAGTGACAAGCTGAACTGAAAATCATGACATGGATTTTTCAAATTTATTTCTTAGTATTTCCTTTAGTGAACATGATGATTTTGGGGGTGAAACAACCAAAATCACCCCCAAAATCATTTCGAAACACTTTGTTTTAAATGAAAATTATTTTTTAATGTGTGGTTTTTCTTGGAATAAATATCATCTCAGTTGTGATAATTCAAGCTCTATGACAATTTATCTATTATAGTGCAATCACATGCACACGTGTGTTTAAAACACCTGCATGGCTTTTCACCAGTATAGTGTTTTTGCATCATTATTGCTTCCCTCTGATTTAGTAGTTAGTTAGCTTTTGCCAGTCATTGTCATTTGTCATTTGGCACCAGGGACTAGTCCAGACAACTTCTCAGTGTCAACAACACAAAAACACACACCTCATCATGGCTCAGAAATTGAAGCTAATAAGCAGTTGTCAAAGGAAAAATAAGATAAATGTAATGTTTGATGGAAACAGTATGTGATAAAATGGACAGGGTCCCAGTAATTACCATTCAGATGGCAACAGACACAAGTAATGACAGAATGGAAAGAGAGAGAAGCAATGGTGACATTTTGTATGTTAAAGCAAGAGATCTCAGCTGTAGGCAAATTAATAGTATAGGGGCCCTCAGAAGTACCTTTTAGATGTTGAATGATTATATTTTTTTTGTTTAATTAATTATACCTAAACTGGACGCTGGAACCTTGTTGGCAAAAGCTATTTACACTAACTCCTCCCACCAATGTGTTGCACTAGACAACATTACAAAAGACAGTTGTTAGAAAACAGTTCCTGTGGTGTAGGTGCTAAAGTGTGCAGCATTGACTTTTTAATGCGACTGACCTGAGCTCGAATCCGCCTTTAGCTGAACTCGTTCTCCTCCCTTTTCAAACCACATATCACATTGGAAAGTCATTCATTTTACATAAAAATGAGGTAAATCATCAAAAAGTAGAAAGTAAAGTGCCTCATGGGTGTTTAACGGGTAGGATTAAGGGTAGGCGTAGGGAGGGCTTTATTGTCCCAATAAGGTGACATCCATTTAGTAAAAAAAAAAAAAAAACAATATTTACTTTTTTAATGATTAAAATTAAAATTATATTTTTTTTTATTGTAATTAAATTTTTAGTTGCAAACATCTGCCACTAAGTAGTATAAAAAGTATAACTTCTATTTACTACAAAGAAAATACTGCTTTTTTCACTTGGTGTAAATAGCATCTATTGCTAATATGCTATATGCACTTATCGAATCTAAGTGATATAATCTAAGTGATATAATATAGCGAATCTATTGCTATTTGCAGTGTTAAGTGTTAATAGCCGCTGCCTTTTTTTCTGGGGATGTTTATTTTGTGTCTAACCAATCATATACCAGTTTATTGCACAGACTGATTGTTGCACTTTATAAGACCACAATATATCGTCAGAAGCCATGGGTATTCATTTTGTGTGCCTCCTTGATGTGCTTTTTTTAATTCTCCAAAAATGGGCAGCAACTGACTTGCATTTTATGAATAACCAAGGACCATGGCTTCAGCTAAAAATCTTCTTTGCTGTTCTACTGAAGCCAAAAGTCATCTACATCTTGGATGGCCTGATGAGGGAAGACAGGAGGGAAAACAGAAACAAAGGAAACAGACAGGCAACACAAGGAAAACAAAACCAACGCAGAATACAGTTGTGACAGTAGTAAGGAAAATATTGTAATCTTTTTTAAGTTGATGAATATACCACATTAACATTTTTAGAGTCTGTAAATTCAAAATATTTAATAAAATGATCAAATATTTCAGAACATAAAAAAAAGAAAGAAAATATATCAAAATAACATTCAAAGATATAAAGAATATGGCAATTATATTATATTCTAGTACATGGCACATACGTTTTAAAATAGACCTAAAATTTCCATGCTTACCTTTGTTCCAGTGCCAAGACAATTCCTGTCTATCCCTTAGGAGCGAGAGAGACAGATAGACAAAGAGAGAAGTTCCAGTCAAAACCTGTTGTTGGGAGTCACCTCAACCACACACACACACACACACACACACACACACACACCACACACACACACACACACACACACACACACCACACGTTTATACGCTCAGGCAGAGGGTGCTTATCTAATGTTCAGGATTAAATTCAGTTACCCTCCAGGGATTGGGTTAGATGTCAGAAAGATAGATGGGCATCATGCTGAAATACCAACGCCCAAAAATGATTTTGCATGTGTATGTGTGTGTGTGTGTGTGTGTGTGTGTGTGCACAAATATAATGCAAATATAGACATGTATGTCCTCTCTTCCCAGGAGCATTATGTAAACAAGGAAATGGAGATGGCATCACAGCAAAGCACTCTATAACAGCCAATGAATCATCTTGAGACTCTCATTTAGTTGATTTGCACCAAAGTCAGTATTAAATAAAAAGGAATGAAGTTAAAGAATTTAACCAGAAAGCAAAACAATAACATCTTTGATGATGTATTCTTCAATTATGACATCAATAAAAGTAAGGAAAGTAAATCAATCCATCAAGTGGGTGTCTTTAATTGGTGTATTTTTTACGCTGTTTTTAACTGTTTAGAAATATTACAAATGCAATTCATTTAAGCAGTAAATATTCAGAGCATAACAGAATTGGAATGCAGAATAAATTAAAGATAGCAGACATCGGGGCATCATGCATGAAACAAGCATAAACTGATCCTCAGGTAAACTGAATTATGCCATTAAATTCATATTGCACAGAAATTTGTTCTGCTTGTTATTCGTAAACAAATTGTGTTCTTCCTCAGACAAAACTGCTCACTGCTTCTTAGCTAATGAAGATTAAATTTGAGCTAAAATACCTACATTTATTCTGTGTTCTGTTAATGCAGTTTTGTTCATTCTTATACTATTGCTTTCTGTAAAGCTGATGCATAGTACAACATGATTTTTTTAACTAAATCTTTGAGATGCTTAACTAAATTATTATGTGCTCCATAAAGCAAAATTATAAAGAAAGAAAGAAAGAAAGAAAGAAAGAAAGAAAGAAAGAAAGAAAGAAAGAAAGAAAGAAAAAGAAAGAAACAAAGAAAGAAAGGTGGAACAGTTGAATTTTAACCTCTAATGCATTTAACCACTGATTAAAATCAACCTGTGATATGAATGAACTTAGTCTTGTAACTTCATTTATTTGCAGTGGGGGAATTATAGTTCAAAGAACTGTCACATTATCTAAGAATGTTTTATTTCTTTTCCTTGCATGTGTTGAATTATCATGTATTGAAGCAAATAAAATTGACAAGAGTAACTTATTTCATCCACTGTCAGCTTCAGGTCACTAGAAGGAGTTCAAGCATTAACCTAACATGCCTAACCCTAAAGCTTGTTGAAGTTATTTATTTTAAATGCATTAGAATCAGATTTATAAATTATTAATGTAACAGACAAGAGACAGCACAATGATTGTTCTAAGAATTATTATATAGTTATATTGTGATATCACATCTGAAACTCTTTGCTTCACCCACACACACACACACACACACACACACACACACACACACACACACACACACACCTGTGTCGGTGTGCTGTTAGGGCTCTCAGGAGAGTCTGGTGCCTGCAGTACTGGCTGGTCATACCTTTACTGGAGAGCTGCTCTCTGCCCTCAGGCTACTGCTTAGCAATTCAACTCTGACTACAATCCACAGCCTGTGCCCTTTATAATGCGCCTGTTTCAAAGATACAGTGCCGTAATGAATTTACAGACCTTGGGAAGCACTGTCTGATATACTTCAGACAAGATGAACAGAGAAGACAGACTCTGCTTCTCTTAATCTCACTCTCCTTCGTCTGGCTTGTTGAATCTGCCTGTTTAACTTCTCTATACATGCTGGTGTTCTTCTATAAATACATTAAAATTAACATGTAAATATTATTTCTGCAAACAGCTGACACACTGAAACAGAAACAGAGCACAAGGAAACTTATAGAGAGCCAGTGAATGAAAAAGAGAAGAGAAAAAAAAGATCAGACAAAAAAGAAGACCTACTTATACGACAATAAATCTGCCAAAATCTCTCACTGGGGACAGTCAGTAAGTTTTTAAAGAAGTAACCATGAAGAAAATGATTTTTTCTGGATTGCAAAGGATACGTGTTATAGATTTCAATCTTGAAATGAGAAGATGGCAGAAAATAAGCGTTAGGTATGTTTATGTGCACTCATTTTCGTTAATCACAATGAATCCAAAATTATTTCAGATTTTAAAAGTTCTGATATGAATCCTAAACACTGCGGTCCAATGGATTATTCATTTACATGAGCATTACATGCATTCCACACAAAACTCCAATGCATGCACAGTGCCCAGTTGCTGTATTCAGAACCAGAGAAAGCCACCACAATAATGTCACTGGAGCTACGTAAGTATAGTTGCATTTTTCCTTCATGACATATCTAAAAATAAAGCTGATATATGCATATGTCAGTATATCTTTTTTTTAGCAAACAATGTGCAGATATTCAGTATCCTTCACTGACCAGTATAAGATACATAAACACACAAATATGTTTGTATGACATAAACACATGCATCATGGCACATGGGCACAAGGTATTCAATAAATAATCAAGGTTATTGATACATTTTTACTGTTGATTGGATCATTTTCACACCACCCCTTTCAATCCAACATGCACAAAAGCCTCCAACAACACCATAGTGTAAATTTCTCAACAATAATTTTTCATGATCTTCACATCCATACATCTTCCAGATGAACAAGTTAACAATTTCTGGATCAAATCTAACTAAAACTTTCAGTAAAATCATTGATGACCAAACTGAAGCTTAAAAAAATTCAGTCACATAATGAGGAGAGAAAGCACCTTGGAAAAATAAGAATAATAAGAAACTTCATGCATACAATGATGGAAGGAAACGGACAACATCTGATTTCCTGCCAAATACTTACTCTTCTCATTGAGGTTGCTACCTGATTGATCTCTATTGTAGTGGACAGCAGGCAGATAGGATAGCATTCTAAACCCTCTTTCCACTCATCACAAAAGAAAAGTTTCACTTCAGTGTGACTGGGTTTCTTTGGACAACATAAACAAGATGCCCTTAGATAAGACAACGATATAGAGAGCAGGCAAGCCCCAACTTTTAATCTGTAAACCTGTTCTGTTCCTATTTTGTGCTCCTCGGCTTCCCCGAGACGTGTCTTCTGTGACAGCATCTTCTGCAACTCCCAAAACCCAGGTCTTCTCCCATTTTCTGGTCGAGGCCCTTCACTCTCCTTATTGGTTTCCCCTGCCAGCTCACTTTGTTTGTTTGTTTGTTTGTTTTGCTGTCATGATAATCTTTGTTAGTAAGAACAGAATGCAAGTGATTAAGAACCAAATAAATGAAAGGTTGTTATTAACTGACATTGGCTTTACAACATCTAATGCAAGTTAGATACTGACAATATACACCAATGTCAAAGTCTTTGGAAAGATGTTTGGGTAAGTGATATATACATTCCATGTGATGAGCAGTCTGGTGGTAAAGACATCTTCTATTCATTGTGCTAAGCAACAATGCAGTGGGATCATGAAGTGCTTTGTGATGCTCATCTCCTGGAGCACCAAGACAATCCTAGAAATCTGTAACACACAGATGAGGCCCTAAACGGGTTCAGAAAGTGCTTTCTGATCTAGAACAGGCAGAGATGTATAGGTTTGCTTCTTAGAGCTTAACCTTGTCGCAATAGGAATTAATTTTTAAAAAAGGTGAATGGCAGTTAGTTCCAAAGAAACATCTTGTGGACCAATGAGAAGTCCTGTTCTTCCCAGGATTAATAAAAGAGTCTTGCTTTTTGACCTCTAAAAGATTATGGAAATTGTCCCAGTAGCATTATCCGATGGCATTTTTTAGTCCTCCAAGAACCAACTGAAATGCAAACCTGCATCAGCAACACCACATGCATGCGTCGTGGTACTTTTGTGAATGTGCGTCGAAGACTGACATGGAAGAGAATAAATTTTTGAATAAAGTGTTTCTTATTGGTTTCTTTGCACACAAAAGTGATCTTTTAGCTTTATAAAATTACAGTTGCACCACTGATGTCACATGGACTATTTTATTGATGTCCTTACTACCTGTCTGGGCCTTAAACTTTGTAGTT
This sequence comes from Cyprinus carpio, assembly GCF_018340385.1. Classification (NCBI taxonomy): domain Eukaryota; kingdom Metazoa; phylum Chordata; class Actinopteri; order Cypriniformes; family Cyprinidae; genus Cyprinus; species Cyprinus carpio. The sequence continues at coordinate 5,019,356 of NC_056611.1, forward strand.
GCATTGCTGTCTATGCAGGGTCAGAAAGCTCTCAGATTTCATCAAAATATCTTAATTTGTGTTCCAAAGATGAATGAAGGTCTTACGGGTTTGGAATGACATGAGGGTGAGTAATTAATTACGGAATTGTAATTTTAAGTTGAACTAATCCTTTGATTAAAATGGATTGCACCAGGGCTCAGTGTTAGGTCCTTTTAGGGTTCTGTGTTAGGTGCTTTTCTCCTAGTATTTGCATCCTGTGGGGGACATTATCAGGAACCAAAGAATTAGTTTTCACTTTTATATTGATGATTCCTCACCTGACAAAACTACATTGCCCTTCATATCAGGTGGTCATCTTCAACATGAGGTTATACCAGATGATCACTGGTCTTCCATTTCTTTGGTAGTCACAAACATGACTCATCTATCTGATCATCTGTGTTTAGCTTGCTTTTGAGGAACTCGCCTCATTACTTGTTTCTTGTCTTCTGATAGTAAACTGTCTTGTTCTTTTTTATATTCAGTACTGTGCTAACTGAGTACTAACTGAGTAGTGCAGAGGAGGCTTCCACTCTTGGTTACCCACACTGTTTTGTTTTTGGATACACAGGTCGGTTGCCTTTGGATGTCCAGCTAGATTTCCAGTCGTTATAATAATTTGGGTCTCTTGACAAACATGACTGGTCCCATGAAGGTTCCCAGTGGTTAGTCTGATAGCTGTCATTGGTATAAGAGGTCACATTCTCTATTCCTTTTCTCACCTAACACTGTTGTGATGTTGCTCAATCAATATCACACCATGTCCATTCACTTGAGGAGCTCTGATGACGAAATAATGACACTATTGTCTGTTAGAGCTGCTTTATGACAGAATCTGAACTGTCTCCATAGTGTTTTCATAATTGTTTCTGCTATTTCCTGTTTATCTCTGTGAAGCCGTTTTGACACAGTCTGTTTTGTTTAAAGCGTTATAGTAGTCATTCCTCTGGGTGTATACCAGTGCAAGTCTTGAGTCTTAGGTAATGGAGTTTGAAAATTTGGAGGTTTTGAAATATGTTTAACATGTAAAACAAAATAGAGGAGACCTTGAGAAAATGTATCTGTGGGGGAAAAGAGTAGTTCAACTGCGTCTGTCCAATTTTTTTTTCTAAAGGGGCAAGGACACTTCCCATCACTGGAGCTGCTGCCATAGCAGAGCACCTGCAGGCTTTGAAATCTCAGATACTGGACTATTTCCCTGGTACTGGTGAACTCTGGCTTCTCCCACAATACAAAAACACTAAACTGTCCACTGATGTGAATGTACATTGTCAGGCCCAGGTTCAGGCTGGTTATGGTTTATTAAGTGCCCATACCACCGCTCCACAGATTTCGCTTGCCTATGCTAGTGTGTTCCATCAGTGCATTTGAAGTGGAGTTATCTTCCCCTAGAGTGACACACAGTGCTGTGATGTGGAGCTTGAGGCTAAAGACAGTAAGCAAATGGATTTCTATTTCTCTCTTACTCTCCCTGGACAATATGCAGTGTATTTCTCCATGGAGTTTACACATGTGGAATTGTGTTTAAGTCTGGAAGCTAGCAATTAAATATCTTTTGGCATATTGTTCTGTCTACTGCTTCTTCAGAAAGATCGGGAGTGTTCAGGATACATGGCCCTCACTTGCCTATTCAAGATTTTATATATGCAAATGATGTTATGTTAAAGGTAACCTAAGATATGGCTTGTGGGATTGGTCTCTTCAGGGTCCTATGATCAGTGTTGGGCAGTAATGCATTGCTTAGTAACGCATTACTGTAATTTGATTACTTTTTTAGTAAAGGAGTAATTTAACGTGTTATAATTTTCAAAATAGTAATTCGAGTATAGTTACAAGACGAGATTGCTGACAGAATGCAGTGCTTTATATTCTAGAGATTGTAAATAGCATGTAGCACACACACTGTCGAGTCAAGTGCATTCAGTGGATTAGAGACCAGCTCCAGCGAGACCCAACGCAAACAGAGAGCAGCGCGGGACAAGATGGGCAAGTGCTGGGGCGAGCGGGTAGACATTTGTGTGTGTGTGTGGGATGTGGGAGACTAAAATAATTCACAGGACTCCCGTAAAATAGAAATATCTAAACATAAAATATCTAAAACTAATAAATTGTTATTCAACTATTGCACAAAAGCAACATGAACTAATATAAAATATAAACGATTAACACGTGCAAGCGTATGCATAGTTTCTATTTAGGCTATAACACGTGTTTGCAGCGTTGAGCAATGCAGTGCTGAAATTTGAGTGCTCACGAATCCTCTCATTATAACACACGATTTGTAGTCATTATGAAAGATTCATTATGCATATATTTATTCTGTTATAACAGAGATTTGTGAGATTGCGATAAACAAAGATGTCTTTCTGCCATCCAAACCATGCACGCAGCAGCTCCTTGCTTTAGTTAAAAATAACTGTTCTGTGAATGTTGATGTCTTAACAACAAATATTTATCAGGAGCGAAAAAGTAACGTAACTAGTAATGTAACTAATTACTTATTACTTTTGAAATAAAGTAATCAGAACAGTAACGTGAAAAAGGAGTAATCAGTAATCAGAAATTTGATTACATTTTAAGACTACCTTGCCCATGTCACAATCTCTAGCTGGAGTGCCCATGAACTTCATTAGAACGCACTCCATTCCAGACTTTTGCCATTCACCCCGGACTACATTCCCCATAATCCTTTGCCGGACTCATCATCTATTGCATCACCTGTCTCTCATTAGATCTCATCAGTTCACAGCTGTCTCACATTAGAAGGACTTTAAAGGATGCACACACACTTGAGCACTTGGCTGGTGATTGTTTAGCCTGTACCTTGTTGCCTTGTCTTGTCTTGCCTTCTTGTTTCTGACCTTTGCCTGTTTACGGATTCCTCTTTGTCTTTGCCTGGGTTATTATTGTTTTGCTGGTACTGGACCCTGCCTGTCTGACCACGTTAACAAATAAAGCCTGCATTTGGATCCTCACCTCTGTTGACACGACGCCTTGATCTAGCCTTGCAATTAAGTGGTGCTCAATTTACTGTGGGTGTTGGGGAGGAGGAACACAGCACTCCTGCAGTATCTTCCAGCCCAGAGCCACTGCACAAGATGGCCACCAATCCAGCGCGCCAATTTAGAACCCGCTCCTCGCATGCGCCCTCTAAAGGGAGGTCTGGTCATAGCAATTCCTCCAGAAATGGCAGCCACAGCTGATCTTTCGGAGTCAAGTCAAGTCACTGTTGACCTTCCAGAGTCAAGTCTTGTTTAGCCCCGTCTAGCATTTCCGAGCGTTTTCCTAGTGTTTTTTTCTTTCTGTGTCTGATTTTGGATTGTGTATACCGCCTTTGATTCTCTGCCGCCTGCCCCGACCTCTGCCTGGTACTGTTACTGATTTTGGATATCTCTTCACACACTTGACGCTGTTGTTGGATTACTGCCTGTTTGACCACTCTATAATAAACTACTGCATATGGATCTGAACGTCTCTGACTCCTCGTTACAGACCAACACTGCCCATGATGCATGCTAGGTCCCTCCTATTATCCCATTTTGGGATAGGCTGAACTAAAGAATGACTCATGTTACCAGGATTCCATGAGAAGGGAATGAGACGCTGCATCTGATGACAAAGCTATGGGAAAGCATGTGTGCAACTATTCCAATCTTGATTGGCACTACATCACTGTGTGGCTATGTCTAATGTTGGTGCCCAGGCACCAGGAACAAAGCGTTAGCTACTAATTGACTGAAGTAAGCAACTAATGGGCATAGAAGAGTTATAGTGAGGCAACGCAGCATCTTCATTCCCTTCTCAGGGAACCATGGTTACAGTCATAACACTAAACATTCCCTTTTGGGGAACTCAACGCTACATCCACTGATGACAATGAGCCCTGGTCCACCGACCCAAACGGAGAAGACCTACAAGACCATAGAACATGCAATACTTGTAGGTACCTCTGGTGTGTGGCTCAGTCTAGGGTGGAGAATGACTTTGACCCTACCTCATGAAATCTGCAGGAGGAGGCAACTGAGGCAAATAATGTTGCTCATTATGTTGCTCATTAATTATGGCTACAAACTGTCAGACCTAACACACCTCCAATCACACATATGCTGTAATATATAGACCTTCTTGTCTTTGTTTAGACACGTGACGTGACGATTTAGGCAGATGACATGAAACTGACAATTACTGTGAAATTTGACCTCATGGCTCAAATTATACATCAGTTGTGAATAGGGGTAAAACAAGGAGGCAGTTTTGAACACTGATTGTTTAATTAGATATCATGATTAGAATACAATATTGATGTATTGACAGCTCCTAAAGCATAATTATTTACATATGAAAAATGTTATAGACATACAAATTTTTCTTCATCTTTGTTCTCAACAGTTACCATAAACATCAAATTCCATGCTCGTTATGAACTTTAATCTTAAGAATCTTTACAGCTTGACGGCAGCGGACAGATGCTCAATGGCAGTCGCTTGCATTGCAAATTAAAGCAAAGAGATAACATTATTTGTCTCTTTTAATATTTCAGTAAAGACTCATGTTATATTTGAAAAGATACAGGGCAGTTTTATCACTGTATCCACTGGTCTGAGCCATTGTGCCTGATAAAAAGCCCAACTTAACCGAACAGCCACTTAAGAAACCGTTACCTCTGACAAAGTAGAACAAATGTCAACAGAGCAGAACAAATTAAGTCAGAGATCTGTCTCACTAGGAAGGGACAGACCGATCTTTACCACAACAGTAATGCATAACCTTTCAGAACATTATCATAAACTGGTCTGCTGCATGCTAGTGCATTACTATTCAGTAGGTTTCAACATCTTTACGTTTCAGTATCATTTTACCATTTTGACTATATAAGGTTTTTTTTTTTTTTTTGTCACAAAATTAGTGCCTTGTGTAATTTAAGTTCTGAAATATGAGAGCTGTGTGTTCTAATCACTTCCTTTATGCTAGTGAGCGAGATTTTTCCATTCCAGTGCTGCACTAATGAGATGGAGCACACAGCAAGCTCTCCCATTAGCCTTTGAGTCATAAACATGAACCTTTACTACACACACTCACGGCTGTCCAATCATCCTCTCTTGCTGCTCTTTTAAGACCACAAAGCTGAATGTATCTCTGGGTATCTTTGTCACTGTTACACGCACACAGAGCAGGAGAGTGAAGTATGGTTGTGTAAATATAAAACCCTCACTTCCTTCCAGGGACTGGTTGGTTCCATTACGGCAGGCAGTAGGGAAACCTAATCGTGCTGAGACACGGCCCTCTCATCACTCACTGAATAAGATGTCAGCAGTATTCCTCTCTTTTCTTCCCTCTCCGTCTCTGTTGTTCACCAGCAGGAGTTATGTGAATCGTCATGTAGACGTCACATTATTTGATAGTTCATATGCATCCAGCTAGCACTGAGGCAGCCTCGAATATGCACTTGGTAAGCATGTCATCAGCTTTTTAATTGCGTTTTGCAAAATTTCACTCATGCAAAGTAAACAAGGTGCCAAGAAGCAATGTTTGAATATAAGAAAGCAGGAGGGTCTGTGATGCAACCTGTGAGACAATGAAAGAGCGAGTCAGAAAGACAGTCCACATAGAGCCCATATATATTTTCATTTGACCTGGTCCAGCCTTTGCTCGCTGCGATTATCTAAGTTCCCTTTTTTAGCCTTGACCTTGTGCGAGCTCGGAGTGTTTCCCAGTCAGCAGAATGCTTTATCTCTGAAAGCAACAATCAATAAGGATAATTAATGATGCCTGCTGCAATGATAGCCTCAGCAGTCATTACAGTACATTAATCCATACAGTCAGCGCAGGGTCAAGGCCAGTTGCTGCTGCTCTCCGGAGGTGGGGCGCAAATTAAAATCGTCTTCATGACAGGCTCCACTGTCTGCCACATTCTGATACATTTAGCCGTCAGACTTTAATTAAGGCCCGCCCAATGCCCCTGCACCCGCCGCAGCCCCATGTTTAATATACAGCATTAACACTGCTGAGAGGCTCCTGATAGGACAAGTAATGAACATAACGGCTAACGTTGTCATGATACTTTTATTCCAAAATACATAAATCACCTGTAGTGCCAAATCAAGGTCTGTTCACACTGAGATGAATGTTCATCGTGCAAATTTGGTGTAATAAACATTTTAATTTGAATGAAAAGCTGTTAATGCATCTGCTCAGGCCAACATTCACGTGCCTTCAATGCAACAGAGTCATAATTTCTTTTCCACCGCACTGTGATGAAAACTGGCCAACCAATACAATTTGTGCTTTTGGTCACATGCCTGGAGCTGCTGCGGTTACATAAAAATATGACTTGGCGGCACTCACGCATTTTGTCAAGCGACAATGAATAGAAGAAGAACCCGTAACCAAGCAGTTTAGATGGATACTGAGCACCTCTTGTCTTTGGAGTTGTTTGATAAACACCATACAGTCCCGAGTAGATTTCTTACAAGTTGTAGTCTGTTACTGATTCCACATTACATGACAAAAATGTAGTTAGTACACAGGTAATATAATCAGACTACTTTTTTGATTACTTTTAGATTACTTTTGACCTAACTCAATTATCACATTGATTTAAATAAGATAATATTGTACCTTGATGTTATAAAAATACAAAGAGAAAGAAAATATATTCCATTCGTTGTGATTAACAACATGAAGTGCATTAAACATTACATTACATCAAGGTTTCCCAAACTGTGGTTCATGAAGAAACTGCAGGGGTTTTGTGGTTTTCATGAAAAGCTAAGAATGAATGAAATCATAAAAATGTAACACTGAAAATAAAAGAAAAATTAAAAATTTTGAAATATTCGGTTTACCTGCGTAGTGACCATTAAACAATGTAAGTGATCCATGCAATTGCGTAACTTAGTTATTAACTTACCCTAAACTCTTAAGGCTACTTAAAGTAAATATATTAGATGAAAGAGGTTCATCTGACAAAAAATAAAATAAAATAAAAAATAAAAAAAATTAAATTAAAAACAAGGGAATCCCTGCATATTACATGTAAATAAGAAATAATGTGAATTTGTGCATTTTATAGTAATACAAAAAAAAAAAGGAAAAAAATGTAACATGCTCGTAAGCAGCTGATGCAACATTGAAAAAAATATTTGTAAATCAAGTGGTCAAATGCTGTGTGTGGCCTCTCAGTTTTCTGTGTAATTATGTAATTGCCACCTGACTTGTGACTGTTTTTTGTGTGAATGTCCACAAACTGTATCTGTAGTAAGTGCAGTCTGTTTACAAATATTTTAAAATGTAATATAATCTAATTGCAAGTACTTATTTCTTGGAATTGGATTATGTAATCCAGATTACATGTAATCAGTTACTGCCCAGCACTGATGCAATGCAGTGCCAAATTCTGGATAGGATTGGTTAAATAAATTTAAAAAACATACTGCTTGGCTTTCTTTCTTATTCATCTTTGTGACAAGCATGTTCCAGGGTAACTGGAGTAACCATAGTACTTCTGATTTACTATAAGTCCCACCTACTGTCAAATAATGACAGAGTTTGCATTTTCATTTAGCCCCTCTGCCTTTTCCCCCTTTGCATATATCTGAACAGACAAATCATAGGCAGATACCGACCTATATTTTAGTGATGAACTAAACCTGTGATGAGTCTTGGTGTGAACAGGCCTTCATTGTCAAAACAGCTACATAAAACAAAGGTGAAGCAGTTCTAATGACCATTACACAGATGCTCAGTGTAAAACCATGTCATACAGCTTTGCATGAGCAGTGTCACAATTTATGGTCTCAACATCTGCAGCCAGAAGAAAATTGGAATTGTTCCAATATAATAAACTAAATAAAAAGTATTGGAGCAAGTAGACAAAATAAATTAGCATGTTAAATGGTTGATCATGGAAAGAGCAAAACAACAAAAGTTAATTCGAACTATGTCAGCGAAGGAACAAAATGCATTTTGATGCTATGATTCATGAGTAACATTTCATTTTACTAAAATAGTACGGTAAGAATAGAAGTATGGAGAAGCAGAGAGTGTAGTCTGTGGACATTGTTCACATGGAAGTTTAAGGCCAGAGTTTATCTACAGTGTTGTCCAGATACTCAGCTTCCCCGTCATCATCAGTTCACAAGCACACACTTCATGGGAAATGACTTCCCTAATTGAAAGATTAGGCTTTTTCCACTGATAGCCATACTGTTGGGTCGCAATGCTCTTCATGTAATTTAAATTTAAAAATGAGATTATAAAATGTACTATGAGTATATATACAGTATATATATATAGAGAGAGAGAGAGAGAGAAAGAGAGAGAGACATATGAAGCAAACACTGTACACTGCAGTCTCTGCCTTTCAAAAATAACATCTTATATCTACACTTAAGACTCTAATTAACTTACTTTTCTCACATATTTACAATTTTGGACTTTTATGTTGAAGTTTTGGTCTTTCTGTTTCCTGTTGTAGTCTTATAATCTGTTTGTAGTTTTCTTTGTTGATTAGTTCATTTGTTTCTTGTTTCCTTTGTTACACCTGTGTACATAAAGCTCTGGTGTTATAGTCTTTTCTCTTCGTTGATGCTGCTGTTCTAAGTTTTATTTGTTTGTATGTTTGTTTATTTGTTTATTAATTTATTTTAGTACACCATTTTACAATTACATGTGATACCAATAAATAAGAAAAAATGACATCACATAGTTTTGTGATAAAACTTTTTTTTTCTCCCTGTGTGTGTCTGATTAGTAACATAGCTGACATTATAATATTGTTTACATTAATGTAAAATTAAACCTTTTCTTATTTGAAACTCAAAATATTTTAAGGTACTGTAAAAAATAATTTAATATAAATAATCTTGACTTTAAAGGATAAACAAATAGTAATTGAAACTCTATAATTTAAGGGACAAAAAGGCCATTTCAAGCAAACTGAAACACAGGGTGTACAAAATATATGTGTGAGTTTATAGTATATATTCTCTTAATGGATAAAATATCATTTCTGAGAAAAAAAAAAAAAACTTAGACAAAAATACATGATTATCATCAATGGATATGAAATGTACCCTAAAATATAGAATGACTCACCCATACATAAATTGTTAGGTATATTACAGGCATAGTACTTCAGTATTCTACAGAGTTCTCTTTAACCACTTTTAAACATTTAAAGATTTGTTTCTTAACAAGAAAGGTCATCAAAGTTCAACAAACCACAAGTCATTCTCTTTTCCTATTTACAGGCTAGGTAAACAATCAAACTTCACATGTGAATAGACTATGCTTTCAATATAGTTGTGCAAATAAAATCAAGATTTTCCCACTCTTTCTGCACTAAAGACTTCAGTTAATCTTTCCCCATTTTCTTCCTGTTAGGAAAATAAATTGTTACATTAGCTACATGCATATAAAGGACTGTCAATCATTTGAAATTAACTTCATAATGCCGCTGATGATTTTACTAGAGATTGGTGCAACACCGACCATCATTAGAGGTGGCAGAGCGTGTTGGCAAGCTGAATAGCTGTCACAAAACCATAATGAATAAAGACAACAGAAATGCATGATTAAAAGTAGAGGTTGACTACCTTATTCTCATGCTTTCATTTTTTCTTTCATCCCACTTATTAGGAAGCGATAGTAATTAGGTATAAGTGGGCTGTGTCCTGTTTATGTTCAAGACTACAAATTCAGTCCGGTTTTGGCATGTGATTTGCCTTTTCAGACCAATGAATGAAAAACAGTAGGTGTTTGCATAAAAAACAACCTATATATTCAACTTGTATGTTGTCTTAACTTCATCCATAAATGCTTTTATAATTATACGTTAGCCTACTTTTGTTAAATAAAATAGATTTTAAAATGACATACAGTAGTCTCATTCTTTAACTGCTCCTCATACTGATATTCTTATTAAATGCATCATCTTTAATCTATAATCAAGAGGTCTCACCAGTTGTTGCTGTTTTCCAGCACCTTCAGTGCAAGTTATATTTGCTTAATGAGTGACCACATTTATTGGATTGCTCAAAAACTCATCACTGATTCATTCAGGAACAAAACAAGGTATTGAAATTATTTGAACTTTTATCACTTCATGGAGATCAATGCACTGGCCAGCACTGACAGCAGTCATGTGAATCTCCTTAACCATTGAAAAGATTCCATGACAAAGACAACGCTTTCCTCAGCGAACCTGTCTAATGTTTCCAGCTCAAAAATGACATTTTTAATTAATAACAGAGCTTTTGTAGTATAACTAGAGCGAGTAGTGTGTTCATACTGGAAATTCAAGAAAAGAAAAAGTGCACTTTAAATACGACACTTAAATAACCAGAAAAAAAAATATGTGTGGAATGTTGGACACTTTTTGTTGTTGTTGTTTTAAAATGATTTATTTTAATTTTACATTTTTATGACTTAATTAATTATTAGCTTTTTATTAAACTCCCTGCAGTTCCTTCACAAACCCTAGTTTGGAAAACCTTGACAAAATGTAATTCTTAATTCACTTTATGTTGTTAATAATACTGAATAGAATATATTTCTTTGCATTTTAATTTCAGTATGGTACAATATTCAGTACAATATTATCCTATTTAAATCAATGTAATAAATTAGTTATGTTAAAAAATAATCTAAAAGTAATTTTAAAAATAGTCTGAGTATGTTACCTAAAATGTGTAATGTAATGGATTACGTTACTAACTACAACATTTGTCAAGTAATTTGGAATCAGTAACGGACTACAATTTGTAAGTAATCTACCCAGCTCTGATAGTAGTAGTGAGTAATATCCAAACCCACAGTATTCATAATATAGTTTCAAGTAACACCAGCGGCATGTGACAACAACTGGCACTGATTGCATGCAAATGTTTATGTCAGGCTGGACAAATGCATTAGCAGCAATCCATTCAAAGTGTTTGACACTGGATTTCTGCAGCTGAACATTTGTCTTGATGTGAACAGGCATTAAAACTAAACATCACCTGTGAGAGTATGTGTACTTGTGTGAGAGAATGAGGAAAGAAGTGCCTGTAGAAAATAATAATAATAACAACAACTTATTTTGTCAGAATCAGCATGCCATTTTATAATGTATAGCTGTTATTAAAGATAATACTTGCTGTAACCAAGAAATAACTTTATTACCTGTGCAGAGGAGACTATATCATGCAGGTGAGGCAGAGTCTCTCAGTGTGATAACCCAGTGTGAAAAAGGCCTTACCTTCACAGCAGATTCATTTCTCAGAAATCATTTCTCTTGATTCAAGGAAGTGACTGTGCCTGGAATTCACATATTAAGCCCGAGGCCTCCAGTATTCATCATCTGCATGGTCCATAGAAATACAGAAAACTCCACTCAAACACAAGAAGTATTTCTTATACTCAGGCCCATTCAAAAAGTGTGGCCTCAGGAGAAAAGCGCTTGAATCTGAGCCTGACCACAACTGTTTAGTTAGAAAGAGTGTGATATGGTTCATCCCCAATTTCACATCTAGAAAGCTACTAACCGTGTAATTTCCTGTTTCATATTGAGGGCTCTCATATCTCTGATTACAAGGTTCCTGTTATTCTCAGCACAAGTAACATCTATTCTTCTATCTATCTATCTATCTATCTATCTATCTATCTATCTATCTATCTATCTATCTATCAGCTGAACTCTCTCATTGTGTGATAGCTATAAACGTACAATTTAAAATGTCATTAGCGTGAGCGGCGTCACAGCCTGTCAAAAAGTCAATACTCAGTTCTTTATGTCTGTACAAACATGGAGTAATTATCCCTTTATTAGGGAGCAGAGCAGCTCGCCAATAACGAACTTCGAGAATGAGGCATTCATTACTGTCAGCCACACCTGACTGTGGGCTTATTAAAAACATTAATAATGGAAAATAAAACCTAATTAGTAAACAAATGCAATCACTCACAGGTGTGTCAGAGAAAATACGCACTTGTGACTTTGATTTTTCACTTAGCTCGTATCTCTCTCTATTTTAACATGCAGGCAGACACACAAATTGCACGCAGATACACTCACACATGATGGCATGGGAGCAATAAAGACTATTTTCTTTCATCTAATGAAAATCAAAAGAGGAAGAGAAGGAAATTAAATAAGAAGTGTTTATATTTGTAGGGACACACACACACACACACACACAAAAAAAAAAAAGTGGGAAGAGGAAAAAACACTCCCCCTCTTCATTTCCCTCTCTCATCATTAGCTATAACACTCTCTCCATCACCGCTCGCCCCTCAGCGACCAAACATTCAATTAACGTCTAATGAGGCTTAATGCATGGTAAATACATGCACCCGCTAAAGGCAAACAAGCACTCCTGATAGGAGCGGACAATAGAGAGGCAGCCGTAACCACCGCCATGAATAAATGAAGAGAAGGTCATATCGCTATCGCCAGGGTCGAACCTGTTTTTAAACACTATTGAGGCACTGGGGTCACTTCTGCTTGACCTACGCTGTTTTATTAATAGCAATGTGCAGAGAACACGGCGCGGTGGCCTCACGGCTGCGGACTGTTTGGAATCAGGGATCAATATCACAGGTGTTTATCTGGCATCTTGGTCAATCGGGTTTCGCTAGAACAAGAATCGTTTGGTCTGTCTTGGTCCTCGGTGAATATGTGAGATTTTCAAGAACCTCCAGAGCGTAAATGGAGCGTAAACACATGCACATTTAAGTAGCTTTCAAACCTAAAACAGATTGTCAATATGCTCAAAACTCAGTCATCCACTTTATTCGAAAATATCTAATAAATACCTGACGGCTCAATGCTGCAGTTGACCAATCAGAATCTTGTATTCCAGAGAGCCGTTTAACGAGAGCCATTAAGAGGCTTTTGATTAAACACAATAAGCATCTTAAAAAAGTTCAGGTCAGAGTGTTCTTCTGAATCAAGAGAAGGTAAGCAAGTAATTACTCTAATGTTCATGATATCTGCAGAGTAACAGACAAAGGAAAATAGGGATGGTGGGGGGGGGGGGGGTTCGCAATGAGTTTCATCCCACCTTCCATGTCCCCCAAAAACTAAACACGCACACACACACACACACACACACCCAAAGCACTTCACATAAGATTTATTACAGCCGAGCAGAAATATTATCTTCTGAAGGTGCCATTCATCAACCTCACTTTGAAAGCCACTGAATTATATGATGGAATTATGCAGATCAGGGATGTCTGAGGGAGGATTCCATTTGGTAACCTTGGCAACCTCAGGTGCTCGTACCCCAGCCCTGAATACAGCCCTGCACATCAATTAATGACCATACTTTGGAGAGCAGCGGGGGTTTAAAAAAAAATCACTCACTAATTGGTATGTAATTGTTAATGCAATATTAAAATTATGGCGTTTTTTTAATTATGTGCCCATCTCTCTCCTCCTCTTTCCAATAGAAAATGAAAAAAAAAAAAAAAAACCTTTTGTGTGTTTCTGAGATGTGTTTTCTTTTTTAGTAGGGTAGACATATGTTTGTTTGATATTTACCCTTTCAACAGATACACCTTTGTACCTTATTTACCCCTAAAGGGTCCGTATAAGTATCTTAAATGTACATATTAGAAAAGGTACCTCCCCAGTGACAGCTTTTGTACCTTTTTTTTCCTGAGAATGTGAGGTGAAAGGAAAGGTACAATGAATTACTTTAGAATCTTATATGGCCACACTTTATTTTAAGGTCCAAATGTTGCCATTAACAAACCATTAACTACATATTTTGCGTCAATAAACTCCTAATTTGCTGTTTATTAAAATTTTGTAAGGTAGTTGTTAAGTTTAGGTAGTGGGTAGGTTTAGGGATATAGAATATGTGCTTTATAAGCACTAATAAACAGCCAATATGTGAATAGGCATGCTAAAAATCAACTAATAGTGAGAATTTGTCCCTATACTAAAGTGTTACCATATATATTTAATGCCCGTGCAACTAATACTTTACAAAAAGACAACAATGTCCTTGTTCCTAAAAGTGCTGAAGTGAACCACCTTTAAATGTTGAATAATTTTACTGAAAGTCTTTCTGTTAAGGGGAGCAGGGATAGCAGAGTGCTTAATCGAACATAATTACTGAACAACACCGAACACATCCTAAACAGGCATTTTTGCTTGACTGAATTTGCGTCTTGAATTCAAGCAGCAGCTAATGCAATTAGAATGCAAGCATGCCTTCTTGAAAAGTGTAGCCCATTGTAATTAAGACACACTCATACCTATTTGTAGCTTGTGTCCTGATATTATGCAAATTGCATGCAAATCATCTCAAATTATCTTGTGTTAGCTGTACCAGAGGTGGTCTACGGAGAGACTTCTCGTCGTATTGTAAGTAAGCCTGGCACAGAGGAAAATTTAGCTTTGCTTACCTCCACGCATGCACATATGTGCGCATACTCAGTAAAAACATAAACGATTAGCAACTCAAAAGTCTGCGGTGGCGGCGCAGAGTTTATTACCATCCTCGCAACAATCCCAAGTTGTTGTTGTTTTTTTCGTGCGTAAGCGTCACGCATTAATTGCACCTAAACGCTGCCGCATGCTTCAATGAGAAATAAATTGCTTTTAATTTGCGATTTCCTTTCTGCTGCTGCTGGCGTCACTTAATTTCATTAGCTCTGAACCTGTTGATCGCGTTCAAAGCATCCGCCGCTCTCGAAAATAAAAAGACGCGGGCTCTTTTTATTTATTCATTCATTTATTTATTTCTATATCTTTGCCCCTCCTCTCCCACTCTTCAATTAACAGAATCGTTCCCTTTCAACTAAAATGAATGTTATTGAAACCAATTAGCATAGACTGGAAAATCTCTCATTAATGAGAGCAGAGCGAGTGAGTAAACAGAAATGTAAAGATGAAATTAGAGGAGAGCCTCTTCTTGTTGGCCCAGAATAATTACACGCTTAGTCGCCTAATTGTCTGGTGAAAAGCGCCGTGGCGATAGTAACAGATTGCCGTGTTCATTAGGCTGCAATGGGCCACCTGCTGCTGGGGCCACAGCGCCCCCGCTCCCCATACACGTGTTTATCCCAGGGGGGAGGGTTTTTTGGACCCGACACTCGCTGTGAAAAGCAAATGAGCCTGCCAATATGCCACAGTGATAATGAGTCTTATGTGTTTGCTTTAAAACGGTCCAGTAATCCCTGTTTTCTCAGATGTTTTAGGGGCCTTTTGGTCTTACCCCAGAATATTTCATTCAAATGTTTAGGCTAAATTGTACAGAAGCTGCTCAGGTTCTGCTGTGTTGATATCTGTCTGTCTGTGGAAAAAGGGGGGTTGTGGTGCTGTTTGCGTTTCTAATGAAATATTCAATTATAGCTCTGCATGCTTATAAACACGAGGAGCCTGTGTGGGTGCTATAAACGGTCAGTTGCTCTGGATACTTTGTGAGAATTCAATGACACAAGCACAATTCGGTTTGTACTTGTATGTGCTTTCCTGAGATTCAGCTACACTGAAGAAAACAAAATGATTAATTGAATTTACTAAATTTATTTCAAGGTGGCTGCAATCAATTTATTTTAGCTAAGTTTGAATAAACATATTTAGTTGACTAACTTTAAACATTTTGTTTTTAAATGTAGCTAAAATAAATTGTTTGCAGCCACTTATCTAAATATATATATAATATATATATATATATATATATATAGTGTCAGTTTTTTTTTTTTTTTCAGTGCAGTAATGTATGGAAGGTAATGTTTGATGGTGTTAGGCCTACAG
Source organism: Cyprinus carpio (assembly GCF_018340385.1). Classification (NCBI taxonomy): domain Eukaryota; kingdom Metazoa; phylum Chordata; class Actinopteri; order Cypriniformes; family Cyprinidae; genus Cyprinus; species Cyprinus carpio. The sequence continues at coordinate 5,035,128 of NC_056611.1, forward strand.
TGTGTGTGTGTGTGTGTGTGTGTGTGTGTGTGTGTGTTACCCACATTCTTCAAAACATCTGTGTTTGTGTTCAGCAGCAGAAAGAAATTCATAAAGTTTCAGAACAACTTGAGGTGACGAGTAAATGATGACCGAATTTTCGTGTCCAGTTGTTCAATAGAAAAGGTAGCCTACATGAAAACCAACAGGATTCTTCAGAACAGAGTGATCAAAATAGTGCAGGATCTCCAAATGCATCCTATCATCTGGTATACGTGAGATCATGAAAATGAGCTCTTCCTACTGGCACTGTATTAACACTGCAAACATATGACAAGTGGATTATTTGAATGGGAAGTTGAAGTAGGTGTAAAGCACTTGAGGTAAACACCATTTAGCTGATAAGTTACATGCCCATGCACTTTACTGCCAATTGTATGTAAGACATGCATAAGGTTAAATATAGGTTGAGGTGCTACGACTGGTCTTCATTCATTTTAAGCTTTTCACAATTTTTAATCACTCTTTTAGCTTTTAGCATTTAGTCGACATTGCAGCATGCCATGAACTTTTAATAGTTTTTGTTGTTGTTGTTGTTTTTTACTGTTTAGAACTGTTTTATCTTGAAATTTGTTAGTGCTTGACATTCACTGTCAGCTAATATAAAATGTTGTGTGACGTTTATTTAGTTGTTGTAAATAAATGTATACAAAAGTGAATAGAAAATAGAAAACAGGTACAGCAGGTGAAAGCAATGTGGAAAACATGAATGCATTGTAAATTAAATTAAACATATTTAGAAAACAATGCCTTGAAGCATTTAAATACAGTAATATATTAAAAAGAGAACAAACAGCATGAGTTTGCTGCTCACATGGCTCATAATAAAGCATTTTTGTGAAGCTCAATTCACAGTAAACTCATTACAGGTACTCGGATTTCATTTAAAAATAATAGAATAGCTGCTTTCTCTTAAGGAAACCATTCGGCTTTTAGATCATTTATGTACGCAACATTGCTGTGTCTCCAAAGTTAAATGTATTCTCCCTCACTTTGTTCTTTCCAAAGAAATGATGTCTCCTGGGGTTTAAGTTCCTAATTGATTAACCTTGTATAGAATTAGACGGTCATCAAGCACACACATGAATATATAGATGTTTGGCAGGACAGGAGGGATTCATGTTCTTGTATGAATGGATGGCTTAATGGAGTAATTTTCAGGGAAGACAGAACCGGGGTCGATCGCCCCACTGATGAGTGTCAATACATTGTTTTAGGACTTTGGCTGGATGAGGCTGGTCTTTTGGGGATTGGGCCACCGTATGTACAGGAAGGCTGTATGTACTATCAGTATAGATGATCAATGAACAGACACATTCCTGACGAGCAAGGCTATAATTACCACCTCATCTGGCTGTTTAGTAATCTAATAAAGCATGTCTAATATGGGAAACCAATGATTCATTGATGGCTCTGGAGACAGACAAGAGAGAAAGGGACAGAAATTGAGACAGATATCAGCAGTTTTCCACTGTATCCCTTGGTTCATTGGTTTGTGCTCACTTTAAGTGTTTGTGCAGCTCTCCTTCTTCTTCTTCATCCTGTTGAATGTGTCCATCTTTCTCCATGTATTTTACTCTGAGTTAGACCTCAGGAAGTCTCAGAGGTGGCTGGACTGCCCACGGATTGCACATGGACAATCTGACCTGATAAAATCTGTTTAGCCGGTTTTAAACTTTTCCAGGAGTCACGACAATATGTCGTTATAGGCATTCAAAGGTTTGTGTAACACTAAATTTGCGTTAATTCATATCTGATTTCAGATTTTCTCACCTGTGAATATCACCTACAAAAAAAGGAGAAAACTTCTGCCTTTCAAATGTCTCTGAGCTCTCAACACAATGAAAAACTAAAGATTTACAAGTACCTACATGTCTTCCTTTTCTCAAATTAGACATTATATGCTAAATATTGTAATTAATAATTCATACTAACTTAATAATGGTAGCCAAATACAATTAGGAATACCCATAAGACATGCCTAAAATAGTGCGTGGGCTAATTAAATTTGTTTCCTTAAATAGAAACTAAATACAGTAAATTATAGGTTAAATATTTATTCAGAGATTTAACTTTTATTTTTTGATTTATGTATGTGAATCTGTTCTATCCCACTGTAGTTCAAACCAATAAAACACTATAAAAACATTGTTCTTGTTCTTTTCAGTGTGGTCATTTATTTATTCATCTATTTACTGACTTGTCAAAGAGAGATAATGTTTAGGTGTAAAGACATTTACAGACCAAAAGTGGTAACCTGCAACTTTTATTATAAAGAGCTATTTCTACATTATACTTTGATCTCGTTTTGTTGGTGTAACTTAGTATATTTAGATTGATTTAATAATGTTAAATACAATTTTTTATTTGAATAAAATCAATAAGTTTAGATGTAACCACTTCATGCTACTTTTTTTTTTTTCAAATTACCTCAAAACAATTTACATAATTTCTACACAAAGTAACCTCTAATCCAGGACATCAGCATTTAATTTATGAATTGAAATTAAACAAAATAATTTGCAAATATTTGCATTTAAGTGTAGCATGCTAAGTGATCTGCAATTGTAAATGTTTAGAACAAATTAATGCGTAATGCACTGACAGTAATGCATCGGTACAGGGGTTGTTTGGGTTCCAGACAATGTGTGTGTTTTATCTACTCTTCCTGTGGCACGAGTGAATAAAGTGCGAACACATGCACACACACCCGGCATGCAAACGCACTGATCCACACGCACCATACTCAATTAGGGCTCTGGGCACAGCCAACACCCAGCTGTCACTCATCTGCTTCCCCTTGGAAATGACATGGTCCTGCCAGCGTGGCATGATGGGAAATGACCTGTCATCGGCCTGATAGGTCTCTGCAGTCAGCTAATCAGATACGGGCGTCAGGGAGTGGCAGTATTGCAAGAACAGAGCTTGGCTGCACCGATAGTCCATTTGTTGCCCTGTTTCCTCCTGAGTGGGTCCATAGTTTCGACTGACCAGACAAGACAAATATTTAGCCCCAGGAGGGAAATGTGTATTTCCTGTCACTGTGAGTACAGAACAATAAATCTCTCTCTCTCTCTCTCCGAGTGTGAATGGACTGAAGTTACTGCTTTGGGTTTCTCAGAATAGCAACAATTATCACACTTCCCTTTATTATGTGCTCGCTCTCATTGTCTTAAGAAATTTAGCAGCAAGCTTGAGTCTAAACCGGAAAGGCTTCACTAATAGTTTGTCTGAGCGAAGCATGCATGAGTGTAGGACAGCGAAGGCGGCCCAGCACGAGATAGAAGAACAAAAGGTCACTCAAATGGTGTGTTTGCTTATGAAGCATATCTATATCATATGAGTCTTTGTCGCTGTAATGGGTATTTGGCAGTAGAATTATTTTTTTAATGATTTAATAATATTAAATATTTTATATATATTGGAATATTGCATTTGTGGAGCATTTTAAATTGTTTATTCAAATGTGCTGTATGTTCACGTGTTATAAACAACAAATCAAACTTTTCTTCAGATGTGATATGTGAATGGATTTTCTTGGACTATATTTAAAAAAAATATACAACAACAACAACAACAACAAAAAAAATAATGGCCCAAAGTTATATTGGTAGAAAATATATTTACATACATATATTTTAAAACACATTTTATCAATTTTATTTATTTTTAATTTTTTTTGGCCTTTTTTGTGTATTTTTGAAAATATGTATATATGTTTTTTTTTAAAAATGGTCAAAAATATATTGGTAGATAATATATGTGCATAAATATATATTTTGAAACATATGTTTTATAGCTGTTTAGCTTTTTGTATATTTTTTAAATATTTAAAAATATATTTGAATGATTTTTTATGGATATATATATATATATATATATATATATATATATATATATATATATATATTTTTTTTTTTTTTTTTTTTTTTTTTTTTCAAAAATGACATACCCAAAATGAAATGGTTTCTGTTCTCTTTGATTGTTTGATCTACCCTGTGATCTATTATTTTATTATAATAGTGTAGCCTACTTATTATAATGTTATTTTTTGTTGTCTAAATTTAAAAGTGATCAAACTG